>NW_028167833.1:0-10000 GCF_964194135.1 Talpa europaea
TTTCCGTCGGGTCCTTTAATACGTCACATCCGGACTTTTGGGAAAAAAACGAAGAGAGAGAGGGAGAGATGGGAAAAAAATTAAACAGTTTAAGCGACCATCTCGAAACTGGAAACAAAGGGTGGTTATTTTTTTAAAAAGAAAGACAAGGAGTGGCGCCTGCAACATCACAAACGACCGGTATAGGCAGCCTGGCAGTTGGTGGGCTTGATGTTGGTTTGAAGAGGAGGTGTTGGGTGTTGGGGGGGGGGGGGGCCTGTGAGGAAAGTTTCCTCGGGCCTTCCCTTTCAGCGATAAGCGGTGAGGGTCCCCACCAGACAGAGGCCTTTTGGTTCTATCCCAAGGGGGCAGGTTCATGGTAAAAAAGGGAAGGGAAGTTAGGGATGCTCGCACAGACACAAGTGGCAGAGAGAGCTGCCCCTGTAAGGGACGGGTTTGTTTAAAAGAGAGGCCTGCCTAGTCACAGGTGGGCAGTATTGCTTGTGCTGCTTTGCCAAGAGTGGGAGGGAGGGAGGGAGGCAGGGAGGCAGGGAGGCATGAAGGGATCAGGCCGGTGAAGAGAAACACCTGCATAGTCAGCCGGTTGGCGGGTGGGTGGGTGGGTCGGTCGGTCGCAGGCAGGCGGGACAGGCAGGCAGTACAGCCACTGTGGCACCTTGCCAGTGCAGAGAAGGCACTGACAAAGAAGTCTTCATCGCCTCGCGGAGAGGTTCATTTCTTTGTGGGACTGTTAACTGCTGTGAAGTTCATTCTCTCTAGGGCTGGCTGGCACCTAAGCATTTTTCCCTCTATATGAGGCCGGGTCGATGGGGAAGGGCCGGGGTGATTGTTTAACAATGGCTCTCTCCATCTCCCTGTCCCCACCTGGTCTGTGCTTCCCCTCCCCATTGTTTGACGACAATGTGACAATGTCTTCTGGGCCTTGTGATGCCTCTGAGACATAGGGCAAGTTAGGGTCATTAGGCAGTTTTGCAGGAGGGGACCTCTGAAGAGTTTAGGAAGGCTTCAGAGATAAGGACAACTAGAGGAATGTACCTAATTCCACTGGGAACAATAAACATCCCAGGACCAAGGACAACATTGTGAACGCTGGCTTTGGTTTCCCCCAGGTGATAAAGGGAGGTGGAGTTTGGGGAAATGGAGAGTGGTTTAATTTATGGACAAATTAGGAGGGCAGCAGACTCATGTCTGGAAGACCACCGTCCTCCCCTTTGTCAGAGTGCAGGGATATTTATGCAAGGGGGAGGATGAGAAGGGGTCAGCACTGAGACTGGTGGGCACCAGCCTGTTTTTCTTCAATAGCTGATGTTGAACTTTCTCTTCCCTAAAATGCAGGGGTGCTCATCTGGGAGGCTGGGCCATAAAGATAAATCTATCAAACAAGGGGGAAGATGCAACAAATGGGGAGGGACACACCTGTTAGATAAGGAAGGTAAAGATCCCCCGCTCAGTAGCAGGTTAAGTGAGAAAGCCTAGAGCTAACCAATCACAAAGACACTGGTGGAGCTTTAGAATAATGAGGGAAAGAAGGTATATATTCCCTGAGACACGACTCCACTTTGGCTTCCTTGCCCCTCCCTGGCCTGGTTTCATGGCCTGGGAGTCCTACTTCATTTCTGTTCTTTTTCTCCTCAAAAAAATTTTTCTTTCTCTAAACAAACCTGCCTCTTCTCGCTTGCTTGCCTGAGCGTCTGCGAAGGTCCTGCTGCGGCTTCATGACACACCAACCCGTGGTGGTCTGGTGGCTGGGACTTGGCGCTGCACCTGCAGCCTGGGATCTGTTCCTGGCTGGGAGACTAGGCCTGACAATTCCAGTATCACCTCCTTCCCCAAACTTTCTAGTCTTATCCTCCATGATCATGGCTTGGGGTTCGACTTCAGCTGAGCCACAAATACAGTATCTCGGCTTTAAAAATAACACCAGTATCCCTGCCTCAGAATATATCTTTAAAATCTCACGGGGATCTGGAAGAGGCAGCGCATCGAATCTGTAAATGGCATTAGGGGATGTGGCCATTTTATTTATTTTTTTAATATTCATTTATGCATACAAGAACTGGGGTACAGGCCAGAAAGGTGGGGGTGGGGGTAGGGGTGGTGATAGGATTCACCAGAGACAGAGTGGGGAACAGAGCAGGCAGATGGACTGAAGTACACTGCTGAGGGGAGCAGCGGGCGAGACAGGAGAGGTCTGCTGCGCCATGTGGGTAGCTCCTTGGCCGGGGATCGAACTCGTGCTGCAGTGGCTGTGGATTGCTTCATAGGTTGCGTCTTAACCCCTTGCGCCACCATGGAGGCCCGATGTGGCCGTTTTAACGTGAGTCTTTTAGTATTCAGCGCGTGTCTATATGTGTGTGCGTGTGCGTGTGTGTGTGTGTCTGTCCTGTCTGTCTCTCTCTCTCCTCTTTGGAGCTTTTTTTTTTTTTTTTTTTTTTTTTTTGTGGGACCCTCGCCAGTGGCCAGGGAATCACTGCAGAGGCTTTAGGCAGCCTCAAGCAACCCAGCGCTCAACCGCTGCGCCACCAGGGGAGGCCCCTCTTTGGAGCTTGATGAGTCACTCCACCGAAATCCCAGGAGGCTTACTTCCTGGCGGTTGAAACAGATGGTGTCATGGAACAAGGACCCCTCCCCCCCAAACACACACACACACACACACACACACACACACACACACACACACACACACACACACACGTGCGCGCGCACTCTAAATCCCATCGTGAGTCTAAGCGACTCCAGGCCAGCCAGCCAGCCATCCACCCAAACCCACCCAACCCCGCCCAACCTCCTGGCATAAACCAAAGGCACTTTTATTGCGAGGAATGTTCTGAGGGCTTTCAGGTTTCCTCCCAGCAGATGGGCTCTGCTGGTTTATTTATGTAACTGTTTATGATGCGCTTCACCAAGACTGCACTGATCCCACAAGATTATCATCCAGCTGGGCAAAGCGGGAAATCAGGACGGCTCTTGGATAGATGAAAACACACCCTAAGGGCATGTGCATGATCATGAGCCTGATAGCCAGGTGGTGGTGGCGGCGGCGGCGGCGGCGGCGGCGGCGGCGGCAGCCGCGATGGGGGAGGGGGGCTCCAATCCGGATCTCTCGCAGTCTCTCGGGATTAAATTTATTTATTTACACATACAAGAGCTGGGGTGCAGGCAAGAGGTGTGTGTGTGGGCGGGGGGGCGTGGGTGGTGGTGAAGGAATTCACCAGAAAAGAGTGAAGAACAGAAAAGGAGGACTAATTGAAATACACTGCTAAGGGAAGCAGCGGGTGAGATGGGAGATTGCTCTGTTTTGCATTTCCGGAAATTCTTGCTAGCCCCTATTGATGGCCAGGTTCCCATGGCAACCCCATTGGTTCCCCTGCCCCCTCTTCTTAAGCTAATTTGCATCTCCCAGCGTTGTTTAGCTGAGCTAGGTGCCCAGACCAAGTCTTCCCTTAATGAAATGATATAAAACACTCCCCACACCCCCGCACCCCCAGCTCTGCCTCCCACATTGGGTGCCACCAAGGAAACCCTCAATAACCATGTGTTTTCGAACTGGGGTACAGGCGAGAGGTGTGGGGTGGGGGGTGAGAGGGCCCACCAGAAACAGAGTGGGAAACAAAACAACAGATGTAGTGAAATACATTGCCGAGGGAAGCAGCATGTGAGACAAGGAGAGGTCTGCTGCACCATGTGGGTAGCATCTGGCCTGTACCCTTACCCTGGTTCTTGTATAAACAAAAACAAACAAACAAACAAACAAACAAACAAATAAATAAATAAATAAGCCTTTAAAAATAATATAAGAATAATTTGGTTTACATAGATTGATAAATGTGTGTGTGCGCGCGCGCATGCGTGCGTATCTATCTGTCTATCTAGCTGTCTGTCTATAGATATATCTAGATAGATAGATAGATAGATAGATAGATAGATAGATAGATAGATAGATAGATAGATAGATATATAAAGGATATATCTTCACTTGTGTATTTATGAGTCTAACCTCGCTTCTCCCCAAAGGTTGTAAGGTCATCTCGCTGTCAAATTGATGCTCTCCCCGTCTGAGAACCACTCTGTTGGTTTTGCAGTGATTTGTTACATCTTTGCATTTGTCTGTTTACGGTTGGTTGCACATATGAGAGAAAACATTTGATTATTTTCTTTTGCCTTCTGACTAAACTCACCGTCAGCCCTACAAATTCCTTCCATGTTGTTCCAAAGAGTATAAGATCATTTTTTCTTCTATCTGAGCAGGATTTCATTGACCATGTATTGTATATATATCACAAGTCTCTGTCCACTCGTGTGTTGTGGGGGTATTTGGAATGACTCTGTCTTGGTTATGTTGAATGGTGTGCAAAGAACATACACTCGTGTACCTGTGATTTCATGGGGACCCAAAGTTGACATGTAGGCACATTGAGGTGCGAGAGTCATTTATGTCGTTCACACCTTTCTTCATGGCAAGTTCATGTACAGCACTGTCTTTGTGAGAGAAAATCCCATAGTTATGAGGACTATTTTTGGTATTTGGGAGATGAGATGGATGATTGTCATGGTTGTGATATCACAGAGATTGCCCAGAAACATACAAAATGAAACTATTCTGAGTGAGTGTCAAATTAAGTACATGTTCTCTTCCGTTGGTGTTTGTTCCTTCTTTTCTAAAGCTTTCAGTCCTAAATATTTGGAAGAAATTTCCCCTGTGATTCCTTTTTTTAAAAAACTGATTATTGGCCCTCCCCTGGTGGCGCGGCGGTTGAGCGCTGGGCTGTGAAGCTGCCCGCAGCTTCTGCAGCACCGGTTCGATCCCCGGCTGCCGGGCGAGGGCCCCACATGGCGGGCGCGCAGACCTCTCCTGCAGCGCCCGCTGCTCCCCTCAGCAGTGTATTCCTTGGTCGGTCTGCCTGTTCTGTACCCCGCTCTGGCTCTGGTGAATTCTCTTACCCTCCCGCGCTTCTGACTGTACCCAGTGCTTGTATAAATAAATAAATCTTAAAAATAAATAAGTCGGACCTCCCCGGTGGCGCAGCGGTTGAGCGCTGGGTTGCGAAGCTGCCCACAGCCTCTGCAGCACCGGTTCGATCCCCGGCCACCAGGTGAAGGGCCCACATGGCGCGCAGACCTCTGCTGCAGCGCCCGCTATTACCCTCAGCAGTGTACTTCGTCATTCTGCTTGTTCTGTTCCCTGCTCTGGCTCTGGTGAATTCTCTCACCCTCCCGCGCTTCTGACTGTGCCCAGTGCTTGTATAAATAAATAAATAAATAAATAAATAAATAAATAAATAAATAAACAAACAAACAAATAACCAACCAAACAAATAAATAAATAAATACATCTTTTTTTTAAAAAAAAAACACAACAACATATTATTTATGCATACAGGAACTGGGGTACAGGCCAGAGGTGTGGGGGGTGAGAGGGTCCACCAGAAACAAGAGTGGGAAACAAAAACAACAGATATACTGAAATACATTGCCGAGGGAAGCAGCATGTGAGACAAGGAGAGGTCTGCTGCACCATGTGGGTAGCTCCCTGGCTGGGGGGATCCAACTCGTGCTGCAGCAGCTGCGGACAGCTTCATAGGTGTCGTCTGATACCCTTATGCCACCAGCGAGGTCTCCCCGTGCCCGTGATTCTTTTCTTTTCTTTTCTTTTCTTTTCTTTTTTTTTTTTTTTTAAAGATTTATTTTTATACAAGAACCAGGGTACAGGCCAGAGGTGTGGAGGGTGAGAGGGTTCCCCCAGAGACAGAGCGGTGGGGGGAGTGGGGGGGGAAGAGAACAGGCAGGTGGACTGAAATACACCGCTGAGGGGAGCAGCGGGCAAGTCACGAGAGAGGTCTGCTGCGCCCTGTGGGTTGCTCCCCAGCTGGATCGAACTCGTGCTGCAGTGGCTGCGGATAGTTTCGTAGTAGGTTGTGCCTTAACCCCTTGTGCCACCAGGGAGGCCCAATAACCATGGGTTTTCTTCACCGCCCGTGGCCCTGGCAGGAGCACCTGTTAGCTCGTGCGGTGTGTGCCTGTGCGTCAAATGTCAATTAGAGGACCTTTGAGGAGGATCTTCCCATAGAGTTAGCCTCTGGAAAACATTTCGCCCTTTGGTGAAGTGCTTCTTCGTCCTCTTCCCTCCTCTCCCTTCCCCTCCCCTTTCCTCTCTTTCCCCCCCCCCCCCCCCCACCGCACCCTCCAGCTTCTTTGCCCTTTTCACCACGTCTCTTTCTTGCCCAAGGCTGGGTGGGGGCATCCAGGGCTGTCATGCTGTTTGTGGATTTTGTGGCGGTGGTCTATCGACGAGGAGACCGGTCTTTATACACAGCTCCCTTAGATTGATAGCATCGGTTTTCAGCAGGACACAACCATTTGCTGCCAAGTTCCTAGACAAGGGTGGGGGTGGGGGTGGGGCCCGCGGTGGGCAAAGGGGGAAAGAATCAGGCATTTGGGGGATGGCCTTGGAGAGAAAGAGACCAGCTTGGCCGGCTGCCCAACCTTGTTAAAAATGTAACTGTGGGGGCCTCCCCGGTTGCACAGCTGTTGAGCGCTGGGTTGCGAAGCTGCCCCGCGGCCTCTGCAGCGCCGGTTCAATCCCCAGCTGCTCCCCGGCCACCGGAGGAGGGTCCCACGTGGCGCGCAGACCTCTCCTGCTGTCCGCTGCTCCCCTCAGCAGTGTACTTCGGTCCTTCTGCCTGCTCTGCTCCCCGCTCTGGCTCTGGTGAATTCTCTCGCCCTCCCAAGCTTCTGACTGTACCCAGTGCTTGTATAAATGAATAAATAAATCTTTTTTTTTTTTTTTTTTTTTTTAAAATGTAACTGTGCACATCAGCAAATTAGCGAGCGCGCTCCACGGCGCTCCATCGAAAAAAATTGACACAATGGTGCTCACGTTGGAGACAGGTGAAATTGAAGACGAGATTGTATCATTGCCACCTCAAGAGAATGCGGGGGTGGGGTGTGAGGGGGTGGGGTGGGGGGGAGTAATTATGTCTACATCAGCTGAAACTTAGATGGAAAGCTCTCTAAGGAAAGATTTGTTCAGTGAGCCAACCTGCAGATGACAATGGCTTTGGATCACTCACTGCGCCAGGCCTCAGACCCTTTAGCAGGGAGCTTGGATGACGGTTGGCTTAGCCGGTTCCCTCTCAAGGAGGTCCGGGTTGCCCCGCGGTCGGTCGTTCCCTGCGTCCCTGGAAACTGCCTCCCGTGTCGGCCCTGCGGAGGTTCTCTTGTGTGTTACGTCTTCCCGGCTGCCAGGCCGCAGCTCGTGGCCGCTCTGGGGAGCCGGCCGGCGCTGGCCGCCCGGAGCGAACGGGGGGGGGAGGGGGGGGACGGGGACGGTGGTGGCCGGGACGAGACCGGGCGTCCTTGCGGCCGGCGGTGAGCCCTCGGCGGCCTGAGATCAGGATCGGCCCCGCTGCTGTTCGCGCCGGTTGTCGGGCGCCACCTGGCGGCCGTTTTTATGTCAGCGGCTCTCCGCCGGAGCGCTCGAGCGATTGATGGGAGGAGATTTGGCCGCGTTACCCGAGGCGGAGTTCCGGGAGGCCGGCGGCAGGAGCCGGCTAGATCCGCTCGCATTTGGGAGTGCGGCAGTCTTGCTGGCGGCCGGGATTGCAGGTGCAGGTCTATAGTGGGGTGGCTGTCGCCGCGTCCTCGGGCGGGCTGGGGTGTCTGGGCCGCCCGGGCGGGTTGACCAGCCACCCACCGGTGACACGCGTCCCTTCCTACGTGGCACGTCCCACCCCACCGGGCCACCGCACCGCGCCATGCTAGCGAGCCGGGGCCTCCGCCGAGAGCAACGGAAGCGGGCGTCCCGCGGCCGGACGGCCGTTCCTTTGTGTCGCTCCGGAGGTAGGGGACGGGCCCGGTCGTGCAAGGTGGGTCGTATGGTGCGCCACGGGTCCGGCAGCGGCCGGGGTCCGGGGCCCGGAGGTCCGAGGGGACGTCGCCAAGTTCATTTTTCTCTTGCCAAGTTCCTTGCTTTTTCTCTAAGTCCCGGGCGGGGAACGGGGAGCCCGTGAGGAACGGTCCCGCCCTCGCCCGCCTGCCTCTCCCTCGTTCCTCCGTGAACGTTTATCTCCTTCGGGAGTTCCCGTGCTGACACCGGGGGGCCGGGTGTGCACGTGAGCCGGCGGCACCCCCCCCCCCCCGTCGGGCCCTGGTTGTTCACCTGCGCCTGCGTGTTGAAGTCATAATCGGCAGCGAGAAGTAGAGCGGCCCCCCGCCCCACCCCTCCCGCCGCCAGTGCGAGCGACGCGGGACCCCGGACTGGTTACGCTCCTGAGGTTGACCAGATAACCCCAGGAGCTCCCGGATCGATGGTGTGGGGTTGTGGGCTGGCGGGGGTCCCCCTTCCCCCCTTCCACCAGCGCAGAGCAGCAGCAGCAGCAGCAGCCGCCGCCGCCGCCGCCGCCGCCGCCGCCCGCCCGCCCGCCCCCCCAACCCCCGCCGATGGGGTCGTCGCCGGGGTTGATGACCGGGCCACCGTCCTCGGAGGGCCGCGGTGACCTGCAGCTCGGCCGCGTCTCTGGGCACCGTGATATCTTCGGCCCAAAATGTGTATTTTCTGTCACCAGGTAAGTGCTGACACGGTCTCCCTCGACCACTGTGACGAGGGAGCGGGGGTGGGGACCGGGGGCCGTCCCGTCCCCTGGGCTCCTCTCGCAGGGGGGGGAGTGGCTTTTGTGCCTGCCTGGGCTTTGACCATCTGGCGCCCTGGCCTCCCTGCTACCTTGCCCGGTTTCGGAGCTTGCCCGCTGGGGCCTGCGTGCCGGCCTTTTTGGAGTTCAGGGGGTGGTCCCCGGTCCGCGGTGCCACCTCCGGCCTCTGGTGCCCGAGGGCGGCGGCGGAAAGCGGTGTGTTGGCGGCGGGGGGGGCGTCTTCCATCCTCGCGTGCTCCTGCCGCCGCGGGCACTGCGGTGTGGTCTCGACGTTTTGGGGGACCCCCGCCCCGCCGGAGGCTCCCGTGCTGCGTGTCAGGCAAACTTCTCCGCTTGAGGGGGGTTCCCGCCGGGGACGGCCGCTGCCAACACCCCCTGCTGATCGATGTGGTGATGTCGTGCTCTCCTGGGCCGGGCCTAAGCCGCGCCAGACGAGGGACGGACGTTCATGGCGAATGGGACCGCTCTTCTCGCTCTGCCCGCGGGTCCCCGCGTCTCTCCCCCCCGCCTGCTTGGGCGGTGTGTGGGGAGCCGGGGGGTGCGGAATCCGGCCCCGATCCCGCGCTCCTTCCCCGCCTCGCCGCCTCGCGGTGTGGGCGCGGGGGCGGTGCGCGCGGGGTCACTGTTTTGACACAGCGTACCTGCTCGCTCTTGCCCCCCCTCCTCGGGGTGGGGCGTGTGTTGTGAGGGCGGCCCTCCCCTCCGCCGCGGTGGCGGGGGGCCGCTTCTCCCGCCTCGGCACGCGTCCGCTCGGTCGCGTCCCACCTTGGCCGTCTTGCGGTGCTCCTGGAGCGCTCCGGGTTGTCCTTATCAGGTGCAGGAGGCCGAGTGGCGACGTCGGCCCGGCTCCCGGCGTTGTGCCCCCTCTCCCCTCGGGGTCGCCCGCTCTCGGTGCCTCTTTGGAGGCGCCTGTTTGCTTTTCTTTTGGGGGTCGAGCTCGGTTTATAGAAGCGAGGGGCCGGCACGACCGCCTCCCTGCTTAGTTTGTTGTAGGGGGGCGGTGGCCTTGTCGCCCCCGGCTGGCGCGCTGTCGCCGGGGTGTCCCCGATTGGCTTGGCGAGCGCGCGTCCTGTGCCCTTGCCCTTCCCCGCCTTGGGGGGGGGGGGCCTGCACGTGGGCGTGTGAGCGATCGTGGCGGGCCGTTGTGCGCGCCGCCTCCTCCTACTTTGGAGGGGCCTAGGCGGTGCTGGGATTTTGGGGGGCTCTTTGTGAGCCTCTCTCCCGGGACTGGCCACGGACCCGGCCGCGAACGCTCAAGTTGCCTTTTGTGCCTTGGCCATACCGCAGACCCCCCCCACCGTGCCCCCCCACCACACCGCGGGGGTGGTACGTGTGGTGTTTGGCTTCCCCGC
>NW_028167833.1:15000-17500 GCF_964194135.1 Talpa europaea
TGGAAGGGCTTGTGCGGGTCGGGGTTTGGGGTGGGTCCTCCGGGATCCGCCCCCGCCCCGCCCGCCGCCCGCTCTCGGGCGTGTCCCCGCCGTTTCCCGCCTGTCTCGTCTCGGTGGCGTCGCGTTGCCCCGGCTCCTCAGCGCCGTCCTCCCACGCGCCCCCCCGCCCCCCGGCTTTTGAGGCCCGCTTCCCAACGCCAGTCCCCCTCGCCCCTTCCGGGGCGTTGGGGGGCCCGGGATGCGCGGGCCGCCGGGGGTGGGGGGGCGTCTCTGCTGGGTTGGGCGGGGGGGTTGGGGGAAAAAACCGGTGGCGCTCGGTGGCCTCCGGTATGCGGCGGCGGTGGCGGCGGCGGTTTTGGCCGTCTGCTTGAGCGGGGCGTGCGTCGCGTGCTTTGGGTCCCCCCCCGCCCCCTCCGTGGGGCGGCCGTGGCCGGGTGGCGTTGGCGTCGGAGGCCGGGCCTGGGGCCGTGTGGCGGCCCCCGCCTCGCCCGCCCCACCCCTGTCCCAGGTACCTAGCGCGTTCCGGCGCGGTGGTTTAAAGACCCCTTGGGGGGGGGTCGGCCTTGCCCGCCTTGGGTCGGGGCGGTTGGGCCCGTGAGGAGGTTTTTGGGTTGGGGGGGGCCGCCAAGGTCTCCCCCTTCATGCTCTCCTCCAGACCCCCGCCTCCCCTGCGCATGCAGGGAAGAGGCGGTGGGCCCCCCCCGGGCGCCTGTGGGGCGTGTCTGAGCCCCGTCCCTTGCGGGTTCGGTGCCCAGGCGCCCCGTGTTGGAACCGCCTTTCCGACCTCTTTTTTTCCTGGTCTTTTGATCTCGTCTTTCTGCTGGCCCCGGCTGGAGGCAACCCCCCCCCCCCACTCGCACCTCCCCCACCTCGGGGGGGGGCAGTGGAGGTGGGGAGGGAAAAAAACCGTGCCGTGCCAGACCCACGTTGTTTTGTCAACGTCCTAAAAACCTCGTACGACTCTTAGCGGTGGATCACTCGGCTCGTGCGTCGATGAAGAACGCAGCTAGCTGCGAGAATTAATGTGAATTGCAGGACACATTGATCATCGACACTTCGAACGCACTTGCGGCCCCGGGTTCCTCCCGGGGCTACGCCTGTCTGAGCGTCGCTTGACGATCAATCGCGACGCCCCGTGCGCCGCGTGGCTGGGGGTTACCCCTCGCAGGGCCGCCTCGGTCCCTCCGTCCCCCTAAGTGCAGACGGCGGCGTGTCTCTTCCCCCGCCGGCGCCCCGCCCCCCTTTGTGGGGGGTGGTGGTTGGTGGTTGGGGGGGGACTTGCGCCGCCCGCGAGAGGTTGTGGCCAAAAGCGAGTTTTGGGGAGCCTCGCGCCCGGGGGAGCCTGACGGCCGCCACGGGCTTCCCGAGCCCTTGGTTGGGGTCTTGCTCTCGCGCCGCCCGCGGTCTTGCGGGGTCGCCCGGGCCTCGGGGGTACGGTTTCGGACGCCGCGCGTCCGGGGCCGGAGCCCGCGGCCCAGCCCCCCTCTCTCGGGGGGGGGCGCCCCTGCCGTTGGGGGGGTCGGCCCCTGCGCCCGCGCCCGCGCCCCGGGGATGCGTGCCCCGGCGGCGGCCCGCGGGACGCCGCGGTGCCGCCGGCCGCCGCGCGCTTGCCCCTCGGGTCGCGGCAGCGCGCCCGCACTGGCCGGCCCGCCCCGGGCCGCGACCCCCCCCCCCGCCGGCGTCGTCGGCCGTGCTTGGGGGGGGGTTTGTCGGGTCGCCGGCGGCGACCCCGTCGGCCGTCCGAGGCGTTGGGGCCGGGGCGGCGGTGTTGCCGGGTGGGGGTCGGGTCGGGTCGGGTCGGGTCGGGTCGGGTCGGGTCGGGTCGGGTCGTTGGCGGGTAAGGGCCGGTCGCCGCGCGTCGGCGCGTCCCCTTGGCTGGGGCGCGCCGCCGCCGTCCGTCCGGTTCCCCCGTCCGTCCGTCCGCCCGTCCGCCCGCCCGACGCCAACCCCCTCCCCCCCACCCCGCCCCCGCGCGTTCCTCGCCCTCGGGGGCCGGCGGGCCCCCGCCGCCGGCCGACCCGCGCCTCCCCCCGCGGGCCCCGCCCGGGGGGGGGGGAAGCGGTGGGCGCCCGCTCCCGTGCCGCCGGCCCGTGCTTGACCGTGTCCTCCGCGCGCCGCGCCGCGCCGCGCCGCGCCTGGTTCCCCCGCGGCCCGTCTCCCTCGCGACCGCCCCCCGGTCTGTCTCCCGCCTCTCGCGGGCCCCTCTGGCCCCGTTCTCCCGGGTCCCTCCGGCGTCGCCGCGACGGCGACGGCCTCCCGCCGCCGCCGCCGCGTCGGCCCGCCGCGGGGCCCTTCCCTCCGAGACGCGACCTCAGATCAGACGTGGCGACCCGCTGAATTTAAGCATATTAGTCAGCGGAGGAAAAGAAACTAACCAGGATTCCCTCAGTAACGGCGAGTGAACAGGGAAGAGCCCAGCGCCGAATCCCCGCCCCGCACCGGGGCGCGGGAGATGTGGCGTACGGAAGACCCGCTCCCCGGCGCCGCTCGAGGGGGGCCC
>NW_028167833.1:25000-42145 GCF_964194135.1 Talpa europaea
AAGCAGATCAATCTACATGATAACTTCCTCCCCCTAAAGGAGACAGACTGGCACTACTACCCTGAAACGCTTCCCCCAGCCACCACCCACCCCCACCCCACCCCACCCCACCCCACCCCCGCGGGGCTGTTTGACACCATGGCAACACCCCACTGAAGAGGAGGGGGCGTGGCTTAGAAACTGCTGCCAAATAGGGGCCCCTGGTGTGTGGCGCCTGCGCACTGTACCTACCCTACCAAGCCAGGGAGTGAGCAGTTTCTGAACCCTGTTGTGAGACTGGAGCCCCCCCCATCCTCCTTTGCACTTGCTCTTCCAAAGGACTCTGCACAGCCCTCGCGGACGCCGCCCCCCCCCCCCCCCACGGCTGGGTGGGTGTTCTGAATGTTATTCTGTCTCCAAATAAAGTTGATCTCGGTTTCTGTGAAACCTTTGGCTGCGAATTCCTCTCATGCTGATGTCAAGGGGTGAGGAACTCCCAAATCCAGGAGCCCCAAAACCCGACACCGCTACCGCCAGTGGCGACGAAGTGTTCTCCCCTCCTGGTTTCAGAAAGAGCACGATCATATCAGACACCCTCACGTTGCACTTCTGGCCATAAGAGAAAAAGTGCCTGCCTGCCTGCCTGCCTGCCTGCCTGCCTGCCTGCCTCCCTCCCCACCCATCCACCCACCCATCTGTACCCTTCTCCCATGCAGAGGGGAAGGGGACGGGGGAGGGGGAGGAGAGGGGAAGGGAGAGGGTTTATATTAGATGGCCTCCTTGGTAGTTTTTGGAAAGTGTCTGATTTCTCACCCTGACACCTGTGATCCATCATCACTTGCCCTGGTAGGATACCTTTTGTGCCCACTATGTATGTGAAAACGAGACAGACAACATGACAGCACTTCCAGAAACTGTCAGCTGACCGACCGACCACCCGCCGCCGGTCAGTCTCTTAACAGCTCATGGGTTGTGCCAAACACTGTTTGAGAAAAAGAAAGCCCAGATTTTCATTTTCAGTCCGTTCGTTCATTTTGGCTTTCATAGCCATAGCGGTTTTTTTTTTTTTTAGGATGGACGGATGGATGGATGGATGGATGGATGGATGGATGGATGGATGGATGGATGGATGGACTGATTTCATACCTACCTACCTACCTACCTACCTGCCTACCTGCCTACCAACCAACATACATACAAGAACCGGGATACAGGCCACATGCGCGGGAGGGTGAGAGGATTTACCGGAGACAGAGCAGGGAACAGAACAGGCAGAATGACGAAATGCACTGCTGAAGGGGAGCAGCGGGCGAGACAGGAGAGGTCTGTCTGCTGCGCCATGTGGGACCCTCACCCAGGCTTGTCCGGGATCGAACCGGCGCTGCAGAGGCTGGCTGCAGACAGCTCCACAGCGCGCTGCTCAACCGTTGCCTGCGCCATCGGGGAAGGCCTACTCATAGAGATTTTTTTTTTTTTAATGATGTTACTTATTTTTATATATTTTACATCATTGATCACTTTTGTACACTGTGTCCTTTCCTTTCTCCTCTCAGGTGTAGTAGTCCCCATCGAATTCCCACCGTCAATTCACTCGTGCACCATCGCCATAGTCCCCTGTGGGCTTCCTTCCCCTGATTTGGGTTGACCCCTCTCCCTCCCCTTCTCACCTGCAAAAAAACTGCCTGGGATTTAGGGTTTTTATGTTTGTTTGTTTGTTTGTTTAAAATCATTGTTGTCTCCTCCCCCCCCCCCAATCCAAGCCTTATTGGGTTCCCCTATACACCTCCTATAATTTTTCTCTTTCCTTCTGACTTATTTATTTCACTGAGCATAATCCCTTCTGGCTCCATCCATGTTGCTGCGAATGGCACGAGCTTAGCTTTTTGGATTGAATGGAACAAAAATACAGTTGCACACCCCAAGCAGGCTTGTAGCTCACAGAGAATCTCTTCAAGGTAGGACCCCCTGGCCACCTGTGTGGAGTGTGGGCAATTTATGGTGCCCAACTGTACCTTCTTGTCTGTCTCATCTTTTGACTGTCTTTATCTGTGCTTTTTTAAAAAAATGTTATTTATGTATGCATACACGGACTGGGGTGTAGCTAGGCCAGAGGCGCAGGACGTGAGGGGATTCACCAGAGCCAGAGCGGGGAGCAGAACAGGCGGATGCGCTGAAAGACACTGCTGAGGGGAGCAGCGGCGGGCGAGACGGGCAAGGTCAGCTGCGCCATGCCGCCTGCGGATTGCTTCATGGTGTTCGCACTTAAACCCTTGTGCCACCAGGGTGGTCCCCAGTAGCTCCCTTTTTAGTACTTCGAGGAACCGCCACACGGCTGAGAAAGCACCGATTTTAATGGGTGGGTCTCTGCCCTTCCCTGGCCTTTAAACTACACTAGAGAGGCATTTGTTACATGTACACAATAACCCTTTTAATTACACACATGTGTTATGGGGGCCTGCCTGGTGGCACAAGGCAAGGGGTTAAGCACCGCACTATGAAGCAATCCACAGCCTCTGCAGCACGATCCCCTGCCGGCCAGGGAGCAACCCACATGGCGAAGCCGACCTCGCCTGTCTCACCCACTGCTCACCTTCAGCAGTGTATTTCATCAGCCTGCCTGTTCTGTTCCCTGATCTGTCTCCGGTGAATCCTCTCACCGTCCCGCGCATCTGGCCTGTACCCCGGCTCTTATATAAAAATAAATAAATCTTTAAAAAAAAAAAAGGGGGGGGGGAGAACAAGAACTGGGGTCCAAGCCGGAGCGGGGGGGGGGGGGGGGGGTTGGTGAGAGGATTCATGTGGGTAGCTCCCTGGCCAGGGATTGAACTCGTGCTGCAGCAGCAACACAGCGCTTCATAGTTTGCATCTTAGTCTTAACCCCTGGCGCCACCAGGGAGCCCCTTAAATAACTAAACAAACAAGCAAACAAACAAACAAATAAATCTTTAAGAATGAAATAAAACAAAACAAAGTCTTCACCTTCCATCTTGGTGTGGTGGGGGGGAGGGGAGGTTTGTGGGATATCTGGACGACCATTCACCTTTGTGCTGTGCTAGCTAGCATTCCCACAGATGCTTCCTAGTCACATGAGCTGAAACCCTTCCCTGCCCGCCCCCACCCCCACTGCATCTGCATCTGGGTTTTCTAAGAACCCACCACTCCAGGTGGCACAGTTGAGGAACAAGGAAATGGCACTGGCACGGTACCGTTCTGTTTTTAGTTTTTTGTTTTTTTTCTTTTGGTAAAGAAATTTTACTTACTTACTTACTTACTTACTTACTTACTTACTTACTTACTTTTTTAAGGTTCATTTTATTTATACAAGAGCCTGCGTACAGGCCAGCCAGATGCGCGGTGGGTGGGTGGGTGGGTGGGTGGGGCCGTGTGTGTGTGTGTGTGTGTGTGTGTGTGTGTGTGTGTGTGTGTGTTCACCGGAGATAGAGCGGGGAACAGAACAGGCAGAGTGACGAAACGCACTGCTGAGGGGAGCGGCGGGCGAGATAGGAGAGAGAGGTCGGCTTGCCATGAGACCGGCGGTAGGGGTCAAACCGTCACTGCAGAGGCTGCAGCTTCACAGCGCTGCGCTCAACCGCCTGCGCCACCAGGGAGGCCCCTTGCCTTTTTTTTTTTTTTTTTTTTTTTTAAGATTTATTTATGCACGCATGCAGGAACTGGGGTACAGGCCAGAGATGCGGGGGAGGGTGAGAGCATTCACCGGAGACAGAGTGGGGAACAGAACAGGCTGACTGACCGACTGACTGACTGACTGACTGACTGACTGACTGACTGACTGAAAATATGCTGCTGAGGGGAGCTGCGGGTGAGACAGGACAAGGTCTGCTGCACCATCTGGGTTAGCCGCCTGGAAAATCGTGTTCCAGAGGCGGCAGGTAGCCAGCTTCACCCCTTGGGCCACCAGGGAGGTCCAGCGCTGTATCTTTAACCCTGTGCCACCAGGGAGGCCCTAGCACTGTGAAATTTTGAATAAAGTATTTCCACCTCAAAGTCCGCACGTGAGTTAACCACTTTACGGATAAATAATCAACCTGTCTGCCATCTTGTTGAACGTGATCACTTTCCCCTTCCCCCGATTTTACCCCCTACGCTTTGTGGCACCGCATTAACAGGTGGGTAGGTAGGTAGGTAGGTAGGTAGGTAGGTAGGTAGTTAGGTCCCTTGAATCATCTGTATGCATGCACACGTACCTCCCCCACCCGCAACACCCCCACCAAAAGGAAAGGAAAACGGCTTTTCGACAAACACCGGATGCCACAGATCATGCCATAGGACGAGGCCTGAGGCGGTAGATCCTGCGGTTGACTGACCCCATGAGAACAGCTCCATCACCACCCCCACCCCACCTCCTATCATAAGAGCTCCCTTAAGCTTGGCTTGGCCAGACTAAAAGCCACAGTGTGTATGGGGGGCTGGGAGCAGGGGTAGTCAGTTCGGTCCTGGCTGGCAGGCAAGATAGGTGAGTGGTCTCCCTGGCTGGGTCTATCTAGCAGACCTCACTTTTCTGCCTCTCATTTGTGTCTTGGGTCCAAAAGGGTGAGAGCTGCTGCTTAAGGGCAATGGGAACGGAACGGAACGGAAGCTACAGAAACCACCAGGTGAGGGCCTCCCTGGTGGCACAGGGGCTTACGTTTCACCACTACGAAGCTATCAAGCTATCGGCACCCATGGCAGCACGAGTTCGATCCCCGGCCAGGGAGCTGACCCACATGGCTGCCTGGCACAGTGGACCTCTCCTGTCTCTCCTGCTGCTGCTGCTGCTGCTGCTGCTGCTGCTGCTGCTGCTGCTGCTGCTGCTGCTGTTGCTGCTGCTGCTGCTGCTGCTGCTGCTGCTGCTGCTCCCCTCAGCAGCGTTGCACGGGCAGGAAGTTACGGTGCAGGATCTCTATGATTCGAGCAGACGGGTGAAGGAGGAGTCCTGGAGCCCTCGGTGGCTTTTCCAGGCTTTTATTGAATTTACCAGGTACACGGCAGGTAAGGGGAAGGGGGGGGAGGGGGGAAGGGTTGCACGCGGGCGGGAGGCTGGCTGGTCTCCCAGCCCCCAGCGAGTCTTCACTCTTTCTGGGCTGCTGTCCGGCCTTCTCTGGTGGCCTCTGCTCTTCCTTTCTTCTCTTTCGTTCCCTTAGTGTCCCCGTGACAACGCCCTTCTAAGCCCAGTCTCAGCCCAGGTGTACCCACTTATGTATGCCCCCACACCCTACTCCAGGTGCCAGCCATCAGGCATGCCTTCAGGGCCGCAGATCCATCATCAGTCCTAATGGCGGGAGGGCAGAAAAGCCTGACGCTTGTTCATTTACCCAACAAGCGTCTTTCAGTCAGTCAATCCTGCCCGTTCTGCTCCCCCACTCTCACCACCACCACCACCACCACCACCACCTCCTACACACACACACACACACACACACACACACACACACACACACACACACACCCCACGCCCCTGCCCCGCCCCACCCCACCCCTCTGGCCTACACCCCAGCTCTTGTATGCGTAAATAAATAACACCAAATCTTTTTCCTAAAGATGCATACAAGAACTGGGGTACAAGCCAGAGATGCTGGGGGGGGGGGGGGGGGCGGCGGGTGAGAGGATTCACCAGAGACAGAGTGGGAAAAGAGAACAGGCAGATGGACTGAAATACACTGCTGAGGTGTAAGGGCAGGAATGGGCACAGGGCAGGTTTTCTGTGATCCCATGCAGACACGGTAAAGGAGGAGTCAGAGTCCTGGAGCCCTCGGTGACTTTTGCAGGCTTTTATTTGGATTTACCAGGTGCACCACGGCAGGCAAGGGTGCTGGGGGGCTGGGAGGCCTCCCAGCCCCCCAGGAAGTCTTTTTTTTTTTTTTTTTAAAGATTTATTTACTTTATTTTTATTTATACAAGCACTGGGTACAGTCAGAAGCACGGGAGGGTGAGAGAATTCACCAGAGCCAGAGCAGGGAGCAGAGCAGGCAGAAGGACCAAAGTACACTGCTGAGGGGAGCAGCGGGCGGCAGGAGAGGTCTGCGCGCCATGTGGGACCCTCCTCGGTGGCCGGGGAGCAGCCGGGGATCGAACTGGTGCCTCAGAGGCTGCGGGCAGCTTCGCAACCCAGCGCTCAACCGCTGCACCACCGGGGAGGCCCCCCCAGCAAGTCTTCACTCTATCTGGGCTCTCCGGCCTTCTCTCGGCTTCTGCTCTCGCGTGGTTCTGCTTCTGCTTCTCTGCTTCTCTTCGCTCGGCTTCTGCTGACGTCCCCGCGCCGCCGCCCCTGAAAGCCCAGTCTCAGCCCCGGGTGAATCCCATCTACATAGGCCCAGACCCTATTCCAGGTGCCCGCCATCAGGCATGCATTCGGGACCACAGGGCTCCGTCCTCTATCCTAATGGCGGGAGGGCAGAAAACCCTGATACTTCTTACCTTACCCTACATGAGGGGAGCAGCAGGCGAGTCAGCAGAGGTCTGCTGCGCCATGCGGGTCACCTCCCTGGCCGGCCGGGAAATGGAACTCATGCTGCAGTGGCTGCGCACAGCTTCATAGGTTGCGTCTTAAGCCCTTGCTCCACCAGGGAGACCCCAAATAACAACAAATCTTAAAGAAAAAAGAAACTGCCAGGCAGGTGAAACCTCTCAGAGGGATTCTTCTTTTACAATTTTCCACAAACTGGGTGTCGCGCCGGTGGAGCTCACTTCGGACTCCTCCAGGTGGCGCCTAGCATCCTGCCACCTGTCCCCATCCTTTTTTACAGGAATCCTGTGTGAGCACATGGGTTTCCTACCCCGCCCACCAAATTAGGGGCGGGGGTGGGGGGGGGGGGGGGCTCTGACCTGTCCTTGGGGAGACTGGGTTGGGGGGAACTCTGTGCCCATGACACCCAGTGTAAGGAAAATGAGTAAATCAGGCTACTTTTCGCCTTCCACACAACAGACAGCCTGTACGTTGCAACGCTATGTTTTCCAACATTTGGGCATCTAGCAAGCAACAGGTTTGCAACAAAGTATCGGCTGTGCGGCTATGGGCTCTTCACGGTGTGAAGGGGGCTTGGGCAGTGGAAGCGCTGTTCTGCCTCTCTCAGCATGGGAGTCCCTCTGGCTCTGCCTGCCCACCTGCCTGTAGGGCCCCCCACCCCCACCCCCGTCTCAGCATGAAAGGAAGGAATGCAAAAATATGCCAGAGGCGCCACAATTCCTTCCTCTGCGAGAACTGACAATGAACCTAGCCGGCCTGCAATGTTTGCAGGACACCCAGCCTTTCCCGGGGGAAGCGGGTGGGCTCAGGCCAGGGAGCAGAGATGGAGAGCACTCTCTAGAAGAGCATGGGAAGGCGAGTGGTGATTACCGAAAGAAGACCTGCCACCAGGGCAGAGTGCCAAAGAGCGGACACTTTGGTTTTTTTTTTTTTTTTTTCTGTTGTTTCACGGTTGAAGAGAATTGCACAGATCGCCGGCCCTCGCCCGACGCCGCTGCCGCCTGGCCTGCGGAAGCCGAGGACCATACACCCTCCCCCCACCCCCACCCACCCAGCGAGGGGGACTCGAGGGGGGGGGTGGGGGGGGGGTTGGCACTGGAGCCGGGGAGGGCGGTGGCCTGGGAGGAGACGCCAGCTCAGGCCTACCTAGGTCAAACCTCCGCCTTTCTCCGGAGGCGAGGGAGGAGCGCGCTCTACATTTGAATGGGAAACGCTCCCCCCCCCCCCCCCCGTGGGGCCCACACCTCCCCGTTCGTCCCCCTCCCCCAGAGAGTCTACTGTTCCTCCTAAAGTGCTGGGGGCTTGGGGGTGTGTTCCTCAGTCAGGCACAACGTTGGGCTTTGCTGCCACGCAATCTGCATTTTCACAGGACCACCCCCTCCCCCACGCCAAGTGAATCCTCTCTCTGTCCATTCCTTTGAGTAGCAAGGCTCTAGGGATCTAGTAGCAAGGTTAACATGGGTGAGTATTCCTCTCCGGCGCCTCTCCCCGCCCCGCCCCGCCCCTCCCTCAATCTTGCATGATAGGTTTCATCCGCAGCCGTTTTAATGAACGTGATTATCTTCAGGAATTAGGACCTGGCGATGAGAGAACGACAACAAAAAACCTTTAAGGTAGCGAAGTGAAAAAAATCGCAAAAATGCAAGGGAGTTTGGGACTCCCTGGTGGCGCAAGGGGTTAAGCACCACACCATGAAGCAGTCCACAGCCTCTGCAGCACAAGTTCTCCATCCCCCGGCTGGCCAGGGAGCAACCCACATGGCGAGGCAGACCTCTCCTCCTGTCTTGCCCCCTGCTCCCCCCGCGCCCCCCCAACAGCAGTGTGTTTCAGTCCGTCTGCCTGTTCTGCTCCCCACTCTGTCTCCGGTGAACCCTCTCACCTTCCCCTCCGCCCCCCATCTCTGGCCCGTACCCCAGCTCTTGTATGCATAAATCAATCAATGAATTAATAAATCTTAAAAAAAAAATCCAAGCGAGTTTATTTTAAAGACGGAGATGCATTTATTCAACGACTCAGGAACTATGGGCACCTGACCGGTGGAAAGGGGGTTAGTTCTGCCTCTCTCAGAGTTGGAGTCTCTCTTGCTCTGCCCGCCCGCCCGCCCGCCCGCACGCCCGCACGCCTGTCTCAGCATTGAAGGACTGCAAAAATATGCCGAGAGTTCCACGATTCTCCTGTCCTCTGCGAGAAATGACAGTGACTCTACTGGGTCTGGGATGCATGACAGACGTCAAGGTCATGAAAGAGGGAATTATCTCAGGCTGAGGTCACCTGCCTATGGGGGTGGGGGGGGGAGGTCTGGAGGCCGGCGGCGACCCCATCTTCCTTCCTTTGGGAAATTGGAAAAGATGAGCCCATTGTTGCGGGGGTAGGAGAAAATAACATCCTGGTTCCATTTGGAAACACATTGGTGGGGGGGTCGGGTGCTGCAGCTTCTGAGTCAGCAGAGGGGTTGAAGGCCAAGTTAGTGAAAGGTTCGGCAGGGAAAGACGAGGAGGAGGAGGAGGACGGCGAGATTTATCAGCAGCATTCTCGTCCTTAGGTGGGCTTCCTACCAGATGCTTCTTCGCCCTAGCAACTCTGGTCCCTGCCAGACCTTTCAGTTAGGTTTGGTAAGAAGTCTTGCTGGTCCTCACACAGCGCCTCCATGCGGGGTCTGTAGTTTTTGTTTGTTTGTTTTTCTTTTTTAAAAGATTTATTTATTTATTTATTTATGCATACAAGAACTGGGGTACAGGCCAGAGGCATGGGAGGTGAGAGGATTCACAGGAGACAGAGTGGGGAACAGAACAGGCAGATTGATGGAAATACACTGCTGAAGGGAGCAGCGGGCAAGTCACGAGAGGTCTGCTGGGGATCGAACTCGGGCAGCAGTGGCGGTGGGTGGATAGCTTCATAGGTTCCTTCTTAAACCCTTGCGTGACCGGGGAGGCCCCGGAAGCCCTCTTTAAGAAGCACCCCCTTACTGGCAGATAGGCCAATTCCTCACTGACCCCTCTTTTGAATGACGTGAAAATAACTTCTAGAAGATCTTTATGCGGTCACAGCTTTTCGATTGACTCTTCATCCCTGAAATGGATCATCATGACTATTTCGTGGGGAACTTCCCCCCCCCATACATTTTTTATTTATTTTTTAATTTTTTATTTGTTTATACAAGCACTGGGTACAGTCAGAAGTGCGGGGGGGGGGGGGGGGGGTGAGAGAATTCACCAGAGCCAGAGGGCAGAGCAGAGCAGGCAGACTTGATACAGTTAACAAGTTTGTCCTTTCCCCATTTCTTGCAATTCCCCCTTATCTAGCATTAAGAGGACTAACAGCTTGTCTTTCCCATTTGTTGCAGCTCCCCCCTGCCCTTTGAGAAGAAAAACAAGCTGGCGCTCACCGGTTTCCGTGCAGACACCTTCCCCTTCCCTTAATGAATGAGTTGACACCCATGGGCCTCTGAAGACTCCTTCCCCATCTCTGTGCTGACACTTTCCCCCTCCCCTTGATGAAAACCAGCTGGTACCCATCCATCTCCGTGTTGAGCTGGCGCCCACCTGTCTCCGTGTGGACCTCTTCCTCCTCCCCTTCGCGAACCCCTGCCCCTCTCCCCCTAGTATAAATACCCCTGCCCACTGCCAAAGGGCAGGACGGCGGTCTTGTGGACATGAGTCTGCCGCCCTCCTCATTTGTCGACCAATAAAACCGCTTTCCTTTTCCTCAAACTCGGTTTCCTTTTATTGGCTGAGGGAAACTGAGGCCGGCATTCGGTAACAGACTGACGAAGTACACTGCTGAGGGGAGCAGCGGGCGGCAGGAGAGGTCTGCGCGCCATGCGGGACCCTCGCCCGCCCGGGGATCAAATCGGCCGGCGCTGCAGAAGCTGCGGGCAGCTTTGCAACCCAGCGCTCAACCGCTGCGACGCCGGGGAGGCCCCCCGGAAGTAGTTCTTAATCCCGTCACACAGACGCCTTCATCCATAAGCCTTTTGGACTAAAACCAGACTGATTCCATTATTCATTCCTTCTCTGGCTCTTCTTGTGGCTTTTCTTCGATCTTTCGGGAGACTTTGAGTGGCTCCTGCATCTGTGACTGCGATGATGACCTGGTGATTTGGAACGGGATCTGTGCCGTCTATCTCGGGTCCAACGGCGATGTCCTCTTGGACTTCTGCTCTGATGCCTTTCTTGGCGAGGGGAGGGTCTCCTCCTTTTGGGAGACCGACTCTGCCTTCTTGGAGACTGGCTCCTACTCCTCTTATAGCGCAGTGTGGGAGAGCGCCAGGGTCTGTCTACGTCTCGGTGGCTCCTGCGGCAGTGATCAGGTGATGGTTCCCATTGCTCAGCTTCCTCTAGTACATAGCGTTTCTGCAGCCGTGGGAGAACGATGTCACAGACTCTCTCACTGTGCAGCAGTTCATCAATAAACTCATCTACATGCATCAGTTCAAATTCTCCGTTGGGTTTCTGGATCTTGATTTTTCTGTAGTCATTATACAGAGGCTCCAAGTACTTGTAGCAGTCAGTTGCAGTGCCTGTCAGCCTCATGTAAAGTGCTCCCACCATGCGGACATACTTGAAGTCTTCATTTTTGATAAACTGTACAATGATGTCCTTCTCTGGTTGAATCTGAAGCATCTTCAAGGTCAAACATAGAAAGGGAGTTGGCTTTATGTTGCCACCATAGATGCCACCCACAAACCTTAACTCCATGGCTTTATCTACTGCAAGTTCAGCTGTAAGTCCAAAGCACTCTTCTTTCCAGTATTTGGACTCATAGATTCGCGTTCGAATGATCTTCTCCACCAGATATTGAGGGTTGGTGCCGTGGATACTGTGCGCATCCTTCACTGTACAGTTCGCCATTTCAGAATGCCTTCAGTTCTATTTCCGTCGGGTCCTTTAATACGTCACATCCGGACTTTTGGGAAAAAAACGAAGAGAGAGAGGGAGAGATGGGAAAAAAATTAAACAGTTTAAGCGACCATCTCGAAACTGGAAACAAAGGGTGGTTATTTTTTTAAAAAGAAAGACAAGGAGTGGCGCCTGCAACATCACAAACGACCGGTATAGGCAGCCTGGCAGTTGGTGGGCTTGATGTTGGTTTGAAGAGGAGGTGTTGGGTGTTGGGGGGGGGGGGGGCCTGTGAGGAAAGTTTCCTCGGGCCTTCCCTTTCAGCGATAAGCGGTGAGGGTCCCCACCAGACAGAGGCCTTTTGGTTCTATCCCAAGGGGGCAGGTTCATGGTAAAAAAGGGAAGGGAAGTTAGGGATGCTCGCACAGACACAAGTGGCAGAGAGAGCTGCCCCTGTAAGGGACGGGTTTGTTTAAAAGAGAGGCCTGCCTAGTCACAGGTGGGCAGTATTGCTTGTGCTGCTTTGCCAAGAGTGGGAGGGAGGGAGGGAGGCAGGGAGGCAGGGAGGCATGAAGGGATCAGGCCGGTGAAGAGAAACACCTGCATAGTCAGCCGGTTGGCGGGTGGGTGGGTGGGTCGGTCGGTCGCAGGCAGGCGGGACAGGCAGGCAGTACAGCCACTGTGGCACCTTGCCAGTGCAGAGAAGGCACTGACAAAGAAGTCTTCATCGCCTCGCGGAGAGGTTCATTTCTTTGTGGGACTGTTAACTGCTGTGAAGTTCATTCTCTCTAGGGCTGGCTGGCACCTAAGCATTTTTCCCTCTATATGAGGCCGGGTCGATGGGGAAGGGCCGGGGTGATTGTTTAACAATGGCTCTCTCCATCTCCCTGTCCCCACCTGGTCTGTGCTTCCCCTCCCCATTGTTTGACGACAATGTGACAATGTCTTCTGGGCCTTGTGATGCCTCTGAGACATAGGGCAAGTTAGGGTCATTAGGCAGTTTTGCAGGAGGGGACCTCTGAAGAGTTTAGGAAGGCTTCAGAGATAAGGACAACTAGAGGAATGTACCTAATTCCACTGGGAACAATAAACATCCCAGGACCAAGGACAACATTGTGAACGCTGGCTTTGGTTTCCCCCAGGTGATAAAGGGAGGTGGAGTTTGGGGAAATGGAGAGTGGTTTAATTTATGGACAAATTAGGAGGGCAGCAGACTCATGTCTGGAAGACCACCGTCCTCCCCTTTGTCAGAGTGCAGGGATATTTATGCAAGGGGGAGGATGAGAAGGGGTCAGCACTGAGACTGGTGGGCACCAGCCTGTTTTTCTTCAATAGCTGATGTTGAACTTTCTCTTCCCTAAAATGCAGGGGTGCTCATCTGGGAGGCTGGGCCATAAAGATAAATCTATCAAACAAGGGGGAAGATGCAACAAATGGGGAGGGACACACCTGTTAGATAAGGAAGGTAAAGATCCCCCGCTCAGTAGCAGGTTAAGTGAGAAAGCCTAGAGCTAACCAATCACAAAGACACTGGTGGAGCTTTAGAATAATGAGGGAAAGAAGGTATATATTCCCTGAGACACGACTCCACTTTGGCTTCCTTGCCCCTCCCTGGCCTGGTTTCATGGCCTGGGAGTCCTACTTCATTTCTGTTCTTTTTCTCCTCAAAAAAATTTTTCTTTCTCTAAACAAACCTGCCTCTTCTCGCTTGCTTGCCTGAGCGTCTGCGAAGGTCCTGCTGCGGCTTCATGACACACCAACCCGTGGTGGTCTGGTGGCTGGGACTTGGCGCTGCACCTGCAGCCTGGGATCTGTTCCTGGCTGGGAGACTAGGCCTGACAATTCCAGTATCACCTCCTTCCCCAAACTTTCTAGTCTTATCCTCCATGATCATGGCTTGGGGTTCGACTTCAGCTGAGCCACAAATACAGTATCTCGGCTTTAAAAATAACACCAGTATCCCTGCCTCAGAATATATCTTTAAAATCTCACGGGGATCTGGAAGAGGCAGCGCATCGAATCTGTAAATGGCATTAGGGGATGTGGCCATTTTATTTATTTTTTTAATATTCATTTATGCATACAAGAACTGGGGTACAGGCCAGAAAGGTGGGGGTGGGGGTAGGGGTGGTGATAGGATTCACCAGAGACAGAGTGGGGAACAGAGCAGGCAGATGGACTGAAGTACACTGCTGAGGGGAGCAGCGGGCGAGACAGGAGAGGTCTGCTGCGCCATGTGGGTAGCTCCTTGGCCGGGGATCGAACTCGTGCTGCAGTGGCTGTGGATTGCTTCATAGGTTGCGTCTTAACCCCTTGCGCCACCATGGAGGCCCGATGTGGCCGTTTTAACGTGAGTCTTTTAGTATTCAGCGCGTGTCTATATGTGTGTGCGTGTGCGTGTGTGTGTGTGTCTGTCCTGTCTGTCTCTCTCTCTCCTCTTTGGAGCTTTTTTTTTTTTTTTTTTTTTTTTTTTGTGGGACCCTCGCCAGTGGCCAGGGAATCACTGCAGAGGCTTTAGGCAGCCTCAAGCAACCCAGCGCTCAACCGCTGCGCCACCAGGGGAGGCCCCTCTTTGGAGCTTGATGAGTCACTCCACCGAAATCCCAGGAGGCTTACTTCCTGGCGGTTGAAACAGATGGTGTCATGGAACAAGGACCCCTCCCCCCCAAACACACACACACACACACACACACACACACACACACACACACACACACACACACACACGTGCGCGCGCACTCTAAATCCCATCGTGAGTCTAAGCGACTCCAGGCCAGCCAGCCAGCCATCCACCCAAACCCACCCAACCCCGCCCAACCTCCTGGCATAAACCAAAGGCACTTTTATT
This sequence comes from Talpa europaea, assembly GCF_964194135.1. Lineage (NCBI taxonomy): Eukaryota > Metazoa > Chordata > Mammalia > Eulipotyphla > Talpidae > Talpa > Talpa europaea. The sequence continues at coordinate 39,129 of NW_028167833.1, forward strand.
GCGAGGAATGTTCTGAGGGCTTTCAGGTTTCCTCCCAGCAGATGGGCTCTGCTGGTTTATTTATGTAACTGTTTATGATGCGCTTCACCAAGACTGCACTGATCCCACAAGATTATCATCCAGCTGGGCAAAGCGGGAAATCAGGACGGCTCTTGGATAGATGAAAACACACCCTAAGGGCATGTGCATGATCATGAGCCTGATAGCCAGGTGGTGGTGGCGGCGGCGGCGGCGGCGGCGGCGGCGGCGGCAGCCGCGATGGGGGAGGGGGGCTCCAATCCGGATCTCTCGCAGTCTCTCGGGATTAAATTTATTTATTTACACATACAAGAGCTGGGGTGCAGGCAAGAGGTGTGTGTGTGGGCGGGGGGGCGTGGGTGGTGGTGAAGGAATTCACCAGAAAAGAGTGAAGAACAGAAAAGGAGGACTAATTGAAATACACTGCTAAGGGAAGCAGCGGGTGAGATGGGAGATTGCTCTGTTTTGCATTTCCGGAAATTCTTGCTAGCCCCTATTGATGGCCAGGTTCCCATGGCAACCCCATTGGTTCCCCTGCCCCCTCTTCTTAAGCTAATTTGCATCTCCCAGCGTTGTTTAGCTGAGCTAGGTGCCCAGACCAAGTCTTCCCTTAATGAAATGATATAAAACACTCCCCACACCCCCGCACCCCCAGCTCTGCCTCCCACATTGGGTGCCACCAAGGAAACCCTCAATAACCATGTGTTTTCGAACTGGGGTACAGGCGAGAGGTGTGGGGTGGGGGGTGAGAGGGCCCACCAGAAACAGAGTGGGAAACAAAACAACAGATGTAGTGAAATACATTGCCGAGGGAAGCAGCATGTGAGACAAGGAGAGGTCTGCTGCACCATGTGGGTAGCATCTGGCCTGTACCCTTACCCTGGTTCTTGTATAAACAAAAACAAACAAACAAACAAACAAACAAACAAATAAATAAATAAATAAGCCTTTAAAAATAATATAAGAATAATTTGGTTTACATAGATTGATAAATGTGTGTGTGCGCGCGCGCATGCGTGCGTATCTATCTGTCTATCTAGCTGTCTGTCTATAGATATATCTAGATAGATAGATAGATAGATAGATAGATAGATAGATAGATAGATAGATAGATAGATAGATATATAAAGGATATATCTTCACTTGTGTATTTATGAGTCTAACCTCGCTTCTCCCCAAAGGTTGTAAGGTCATCTCGCTGTCAAATTGATGCTCTCCCCGTCTGAGAACCACTCTGTTGGTTTTGCAGTGATTTGTTACATCTTTGCATTTGTCTGTTTACGGTTGGTTGCACATATGAGAGAAAACATTTGATTATTTTCTTTTGCCTTCTGACTAAACTCACCGTCAGCCCTACAAATTCCTTCCATGTTGTTCCAAAGAGTATAAGATCATTTTTTCTTCTATCTGAGCAGGATTTCATTGACCATGTATTGTATATATATCACAAGTCTCTGTCCACTCGTGTGTTGTGGGGGTATTTGGAATGACTCTGTCTTGGTTATGTTGAATGGTGTGCAAAGAACATACACTCGTGTACCTGTGATTTCATGGGGACCCAAAGTTGACATGTAGGCACATTGAGGTGCGAGAGTCATTTATGTCGTTCACACCTTTCTTCATGGCAAGTTCATGTACAGCACTGTCTTTGTGAGAGAAAATCCCATAGTTATGAGGACTATTTTTGGTATTTGGGAGATGAGATGGATGATTGTCATGGTTGTGATATCACAGAGATTGCCCAGAAACATACAAAATGAAACTATTCTGAGTGAGTGTCAAATTAAGTACATGTTCTCTTCCGTTGGTGTTTGTTCCTTCTTTTCTAAAGCTTTCAGTCCTAAATATTTGGAAGAAATTTCCCCTGTGATTCCTTTTTTTAAAAAACTGATTATTGGCCCTCCCCTGGTGGCGCGGCGGTTGAGCGCTGGGCTGTGAAGCTGCCCGCAGCTTCTGCAGCACCGGTTCGATCCCCGGCTGCCGGGCGAGGGCCCCACATGGCGGGCGCGCAGACCTCTCCTGCAGCGCCCGCTGCTCCCCTCAGCAGTGTATTCCTTGGTCGGTCTGCCTGTTCTGTACCCCGCTCTGGCTCTGGTGAATTCTCTTACCCTCCCGCGCTTCTGACTGTACCCAGTGCTTGTATAAATAAATAAATCTTAAAAATAAATAAGTCGGACCTCCCCGGTGGCGCAGCGGTTGAGCGCTGGGTTGCGAAGCTGCCCACAGCCTCTGCAGCACCGGTTCGATCCCCGGCCACCAGGTGAAGGGCCCACATGGCGCGCAGACCTCTGCTGCAGCGCCCGCTATTACCCTCAGCAGTGTACTTCGTCATTCTGCTTGTTCTGTTCCCTGCTCTGGCTCTGGTGAATTCTCTCACCCTCCCGCGCTTCTGACTGTGCCCAGTGCTTGTATAAATAAATAAATAAATAAATAAATAAATAAATAAATAAATAAATAAACAAACAAACAAATAACCAACCAAACAAATAAATAAATAAATACATCTTTTTTTTAAAAAAAAAACACAACAACATATTATTTATGCATACAGGAACTGGGGTACAGGCCAGAGGTGTGGGGGGTGAGAGGGTCCACCAGAAACAAGAGTGGGAAACAAAAACAACAGATATACTGAAATACATTGCCGAGGGAAGCAGCATGTGAGACAAGGAGAGGTCTGCTGCACCATGTGGGTAGCTCCCTGGCTGGGGGGATCCAACTCGTGCTGCAGCAGCTGCGGACAGCTTCATAGGTGTCGTCTGATACCCTTATGCCACCAGCGAGGTCTCCCCGTGCCCGTGATTCTTTTCTTTTCTTTTCTTTTCTTTTTTTTTTTTTTTTAAAGATTTATTTTTATACAAGAACCAGGGTACAGGCCAGAGGTGTGGAGGGTGAGAGGGTTCCCCCAGAGACAGAGCGGTGGGGGGAGTGGGGGGGGAAGAGAACAGGCAGGTGGACTGAAATACACCGCTGAGGGGAGCAGCGGGCAAGTCACGAGA
>NW_028167832.1:0-41987 GCF_964194135.1 Talpa europaea
GAAAATGCAGAAGAAACAGAAGAAAATAAAGAAGAAGGAGATGAAGGAATGTAGAACAACCCGATGAGGAAGAACTAGAAGAACAAGAGAAGAAACAGAAGAATTAGATGAAAAAGCAGAAATAGAAAACGAATAGGCCGAAAAAGCAGAAATAAGAGAAGAATAAGCCGAAAAAGCAGAAATAACAGAAGAATAACAAAAAAAAGCAGAAATAACAGAAGAATAAGCTGAAGAAGGATCTGAAGAAGCCACAGAAGAAAAAGTAATTGAAAAAGCATAAAAGGCAGAAGAAACAGAAGAAGAAGAAGGAGATGTAGAACTACAAGAAGAACAAGAAGTAGACAGACGAAGAAGACGAAAAATCAGATAAAACAGTAGAATCAGCGAAAAAGTAGAAATAAAAGAAGAATAAGCCAAAAAGTTAGAAATAACAGAAGCATAAGCCGAAAAGGCAGAAATGACAGAAGAATAATCTGAAGAAGAAACAGAAGCAGCAGAAAACGAAGAAGTAATTGAAAAAGCAGAAAACGCAGAAGAAAGAGTGGAAGAGGAAGAAGAAGAAGAAGAAGGAGATGTAGAACTAGAAGAATAAAAAGAAGAACAAGAAGAAAAAGAAGAATAAGCAGGAGAAAAGAAGAAGAAGACGAAAAAGCAGCAATAACATGAGAATAAGCTGAAAATTAGAAATAACTGAAGAATAAGACAAAGAGTTAGAAATAACAGAAACATGAGCAGAAAAGGCAATAATGACAAGAATAAGCTGAAGGAAAAACAGAAGAAGCAGAAAACGAAAGTAATTGAAAAAGCAGATTATGCAGAAGAAACAGAGGAAGAGGAAGAAGGAGATGAAGGGGATGTACAACTACAAGAAGAAAACGAGGAACTAGAAAAACAAGAAGAACAAGAAGAAGAAACAGAAGAATAAGACGAAAAAGCAGAAATAAGAGAAGACTAAGCTGTCTCATTAGAAATAACAGAAGAATAAGTTAAAAGGTAGAAATAAGAGAAGCATAAGCCGAAAAGGCAGAAATGACAGAAGAATAAGCTGAAGAAGAAACAGAAGAAGCAGAGAACGAAGAAGTAATTGAAAAAGCAAAAAATGCAGAAGAAACAGAGGAAGAAGAAGAAGGAAATGAAGGAGATGGAGAACTACAAGAAGAACACGAAGAACTAGAAGAACAAGAAGAACAGGAAGGAGAAACAGACAGAAGAATAAGACGAAAAAGCAGAAATAAGGGAAGACTAAGCCAAAAAGTTAGAAATAACAGAAGCATAACCGAAAGGCAGAAATGACAGAAGAATAAGCTGAAGAAGAAACAGAAGTAGAAAACGAAGAAGTAATTGAAAAACCAGAAAATGCAGAAGAAACAGAGGGCGATGAAAAGGAGAAGAAGGAGAAGTAGAACTTCAAGAAGAAAAAGCAGATATAGAAGAACTAGAAGAACAAGAAGTAGTAAGAGAAGAATAATACGAAAAATCAGATATAACAGAAGAATAAGCTGAAAAGTAGAAATAACAGAAGAATAAGCCAAAAAGGTAGAAATAACAGAAGAATCAAGCCGAAAAGGCCGAAATGACAGAGGAATAAGCTGAAGAAGAAACAGAAGAAACAGAAAACGAAGACATAATTGAAACCGCAGAAAACGCAGAAGAAACAGAGGAAGATGAAGAAGAAGGAGATGTAGAACTACAAGAAAAACAAGAAGAACTAGAAGATCTACAAGAACCAGAAGGAGAAACAGAAGAATAAGAGGAAAAATCAGAAACAACAGAAGAATAAGCTGAATAAGCAGAAATAACCAAAGAATAAGCCAAAAACGTAGAAAAAAACAGAAGAATAAGCCGAAAAGGCAGAAATGACGGGGGAATAAGCTGAAGAAGAAAGAGCAGAAGCAGAAGACGAAGAAGTAATTGAAAAAGCAGAAAATGCAGAAGAAAGAGTGGACGATGAAGATGAAGAAGAAGGAGATGTAGAACTACAAGAAGAACAAGAAGAAGTAGAAGAACTAGAAGAACAAGAAGGAGAAACAGAAGAATAAGACGAAAAAGCAGAAATAAGAGAAGAATTAGTCAAAAAGGTAGAAATAACGGACGCCTAAGACGAAAAGGCAGAAATGACAGAAGAATAAGCGGAAGAAAAAACAAGAGAAGCAAAAAACGAAGAAGTAATTGTAAAAGCAGACAATGCAGAAGAAACAGAGGAAGATGAAGAAGAAGAAGAAAAAGGAGATGTAGAACTACAAGAGAACAAGAACAACTAGAAGAACAAGAAGGAGAAACAGAAGAATAAGAGGAAAAAGCAGATATAAGAGAAGAATAAGACAAAAAGGTAGAAATAACAGAAGCATAGGACGAAAAGGCAGAAATGACAGAAGACTAAGCTGAAGAAGAAACAGAAGAAGCAGAAAACCAAGAAGTAATTGAAAACGCAGAATATGGAGAAGAAACAAAAAAGAGGAAGAAGAGCAAGAAGCAGATGTAGAACAAAAAGAAGAATAAGAAGAACAAGAAAAACAAGAAGGAGAAACAGAAGAATAAGACGAAAAGGCAGAAATAAAAGAAGAGTAAGCTGAAAAATCAGAAATAACAGAAGAATAAGCCACATAGGTAGAAATAACAGAAGAATCAGCTAAAGAAGAAACAGAAGAAGCAGAAAACAAAGGAGTAATGCAAAAAGCACAAAATGCAGAGAAACACAGGAAGATGAAGAAGAAGAAGAAGGTGATGTAGAACTACATGAAGAATAGAAGAACTAGAAGAACAAGAAGGAGAAACAGAAGAATAAAGCCAAAAAGCAGAAGTAACAGAAGAATAAGCTGAAAATGTAGAAAAAGCAGAAGAATAAGCCAAAAAGGCAGATATGACAGAAGAATCCGCTGAAGAAGAAACAGAAGCAAAAAACGAAGATGTAATTGAAAAAGAGGAAAATGCAGAAGAAACAGAGGAAGATGAAGAGGAAGAAGAAGGAGCTGTAGAACTACAATAAGAACAAGAAGAACTAAAAGAACAAGAAGAACAAGAAGTATACAGACGAATAAGACGAAAAATCAGATAAAACAGTAGAATCAGCGAAAAAGTAGAAATAAAAGAAGAATAAGCCAAAAAGTTAGAAATAACAGAAGCATAAGCCGAAAAGGCAGAAATGACAGAAGAATAATCTGAAGAAGAAACAGAAGCAGCAGAAAACGAAGAAGTAATTGAAAAAGCAGAAAATGCAGAAGAAAGAGTGGAAGAGGAAGAAGAAGAAGAAGAAGGAGATGTAGAACTAGAAGAATAAAAAGAAGAACAAGAAGAAAAAGAAGAATAAGCAGGAGAAAAGAAGAAGAAGACGAAAAAGCAGCAATAACATGAGAATAAGCTGAAAATTAGAAATAACTGAAGAATAAGACAAAGAGTTAGAAATAACAGAAACATGAGCAGAAAAGGCAATAATGACAAGAATAAGCTGAAGGAAAAACAGAAGAAGCAGAAAACGAAAGTAATTGAAAAAGCAGATTATGCAGAAGAAACAGAGGAAGAGGAAGAAGGAGATGAAGGGGATGTACAACTACAAGAAGAAAACGAGGAACTAGAAAAACAAGAAGAACAAGAAGAAGAAACAGAAGAATAAGACGAAAAAGCAGAAATAAGAGAAGACTAAGCTGTCTCATTAGAAATAACAGAAGAATAAGTTAAAAGGTAGAAATAAGAGAAGCATAAGCCGAAAAGGCAGAAATGACAGAAGAATAAGCTGAAGAAGAAACAGAAGAAGCAGAGAACGAAGAAGTAATTGAAAAAGCAAAAAATGCAGAAGAAACAGAGGAAGAAGAAGAAGGAAATGAAGGAGATGGAGAACTACAAGAAGAACACGAAGAACTAGAAGAACAAGAAGAACAGGAAGGAGAAACAGACAGAAGAATAAGACGAAAAAGCAGAAATAAGGGAAGACTAAGCCAAAAAGTTAGAAATAACAGAAGCATAACCGAAAGGCAGAAATGACAGAAGAATAAGCTGAAGAAGAAACAGAAGTAGAAAACGAAGAAGTAATTGAAAAACCAGAAAATGCAGAAGAAACAGAGGGCGATGAAAAAGGAGAAGAAGGAGAAGTAGAACTTCAAGAAGAAAAAGCAGATATAGAAGAACTAGAAGAACAAGAAGTAGTAAGAGAAGAATAATACGAAAAATCAGATATAACAGAAGAATAAGCTGAAAAAGTAGAAATAACAGAAGAATAAGCCAAAAAGGTAGAAATAACAGAAGAATCAGCCGAAAAGGCCGAAATGACAGAGGAATAAGCTGAAGAAGAAACAGAAGAAACAGAAAACGAAGACATAATTGAAACCGCAGAAAACGCAGAAGAAACAGAGGAAGATGAAGAAGAAGGAGATGTAGAACTACAAGAAAAACAAGAAGAACTAGAAGATCTACAAGAACCAGAAGGAGAAACAGAAGAATAAGAGGAAAAATCAGAAACAACAGAAGAATAAGCTGAATAAGCAGAAATAACCAAAGAATAAGCCAAAAACGTAGAAAAAAAACAGAAGAATAAGCCGAAAAGGCAGAAATGACGGGGAATAAGCTGAAGAAGAAAGAGCAGAAGCAGAAGACGAAGAAGTAATTGAAAAAGCAGAAAATGCAGAAGAAAGAGTGGACGATGAAGATGAAGAAGAAGGAGATGTAGAACTACAAGAAGAACAAGAAGAAGTAGAAGAACTAGAAGAACAAGAAGGAGAAACAGAAGAATAAGACGAAAAAGCAGAAATAAGAGAAGAATTAGTCAAAAAGGTAGAAATAACGGACGCCTAAGACGAAAAGGCAGAAATGACAGAAGAATAAGCGGAAGAAAAAACAAGAGAAGCAAAAAACGAAGAAGTAATTGTAAAAGCAGACAATGCAGAAGAAACAGAGGAAGATGAAGAAGAAGAAGAAAAAGGAGATGTAGAACTACAAGAGAACAAGAACAACTAGAAGAACAAGAAGGAGAAACAGAAGAATAAGAGGAAAAAGCAGATATAAGAGAAGAATAAGACAAAAAGGTAGAAATAACAGAAGCATAAGACGAAAAGGCAGAAATGACAGAAGACTAAGCTGAAGAAGAAACAGAAGAAGCAGAAAACCAAGAAGTAATTGAAAACGCAGAATATGGAGAAGAAACAAAAAAGAGGAAGAAGAACAAGAAGCAGATGTAGAACAAAAAGAAGAATAAGAAGAACAAGAAAAACAAGAAGGAGAAACAGAAGAATAGGACGAAAAGGCAGAAATAAAAGAAGAGTAAGCTGAAAAATCAGAAATAACAGAAGAATAAGCCACATAGGTAGAAATAACAGAAGAATCAGCTAAAGAAGAAACAGAAGAAGCAGAAAACAAAGGAGTAATGCAAAAAGCACAAAATGCAGAGAAACACAGGAAGATGAAGAAGAAGAAGAAGGTGATGTAGAACTACATGAAGAATAGAAGAACTTAGAAGAACAAGAAGGAGAAACAGAAGAATAAAGCCAAAAAGCAGAAATAACAGAAGAATAAGCTGAAAATGTAGAAAAAGCAGAAGAATAAGCCAAAAAGGCAGATATGACAGAAGAATCCGCTGAAGAAGAAACAGAAGCAAAAACGAAGATGTAATTGAAAAAGAGGAAAATGCAGAAGAAACAGAGGAAGATGAAGAGGAAGAAGAAGGAGCTGTAGAACTACAATAAGAACAAGAAGAACTAAAAGAACAAGAAGAACAAGAAGTATACAGACGAATAAGACGAAAAATCAGATAAAACAGTAGAATCAGCGAAAAAGTAGAAATAAAAGAAGAATAAGCCAAAAAGTTAGAAATAACAGAAGCATAAGCCGAAAAGGCAGAAATGACAGAAGAATAATCTGAAGAAGAAACAGAAGCAGCAGAAAACGAAGAAGTAATTGAAAAAGCAGAAAACGCAGAAGAAAGAGTGGAAGAGGAAGAAGAAGAAGAAGAAGGAGATGTAGAACTAGAAGAATAAAAAGAAGAACAAGAAGAAAAAGAAGAATAAGCAGGAGAAAAGAAGAAGAAGACGAAAAAGCAGCAATAACATGAGAATAAGCTGAAAATTAGAAATAACTGAAGAATAAGACAAAGAGTTAGAAATAACAGAAACATGAGCAGAAAAGGCAATAATGACAAGAATAAGCTGAAGGAAAAAACAGAAGAAGCAGAAAACGAAAGTAATTGAAAAAGCAGATTATGCAGAAGAAACAGAGGAAGAGGAAGAAGGAGATGAAGGGGATGTACAACTACAAGAAGAAAACGAGGAACTAGAAAAACAAGAAGAACAAGAAGAAGAAACAGAAGAATAAGACGAAAAAGCAGAAATAAGAGAAGACTAAGCTGTCTCATTAGAAATAACAGAAGAATAAGTTAAAAGGTAGAAATAAGAGAAGCATAAGCCGAAAAGGCAGAAATGACAGAAGAATAAGCTGAAGAAGAAACAGAAGAAGCAGAGAACGAAGAAGTAATTGAAAAAGCAAAAAATGCAGAAGAAACAGAGGAAGAAGAAGAAGGAAATGAAGGAGATGGAGAACTACAAGAAGAACACGAAGAACTAGAAGAACAAGAAGAACAGGAAGGAGAAACAGACAGAAGAATAAGACGAAAAAGCAGAAATAAGGGAAGACTAAGCCAAAAAGTTAGAAATAACAGAAGCATAACCGAAAGGCAGAAATGACAGAAGAATAAGCTGGAAGAAGAAACAGAAGTAGAAAACGAAGAAGTAATTGAAAAACCAGAAAATGCAGAAGAAACAGAGGGCGATGAAAAAGGAGAAGAAGGAGAAGTAGAACTTCAAGAAGAAAAAGCAGATATAGAAGAACTAGAAGAACAAGAAGTAGTAAGAGAAGAATAATACGAAAAATCAGATATAACAGAAGAATAAGCTGAAAAAGTAGAAATAACAGAAGAATAAGCCAAAAAGGTAGAAATAACAGAAGAATCAGCCGAAAAGGCCGAAATGACAGAGGAATAAGCTGAAGAAGAAACAGAAGAAACAGAAAACGAAGACATAATTGAAACCGCAGAAAACGCAGAAGAAACAGAGGAAGATGAAGAAGAAGGAGATGTAGAACTACAAGAAAAACAAGAAGAACTAGAAGATCTACAAGAACCAGAAGGAGAAACAGAAGAATAAGAGGAAAAATCAGAAACAACAGAAGAATAAGCTGAATAAGCAGAAATAACCAAAGAATAAGCCAAAAACGTAGAAAAAACAGAAGAATAAGCCGAAAAGGCAGAAATGACGGGGGAATAAGCTGAAGAAGAAAGAGCAGAAGCAGAAGACGAAGAAGTAATTGAAAAAGCAGAAAATGCAGAAGAAAGAGTGGACGATGAAGATGAAGAAGAAGGAGATGTAGAACTACAAGAAGAACAAGAAGAAGTAGAAGAACTAGAAGAACAAGAAGGAGAAACAGAAGAATAAGACGAAAAAGCAGAAATAAGAGAAGAATTAGTCAAAAAGGTAGAAATAACGGACGCCTAAGACGAAAAGGCAGAAATGACAGAAGAATAAGCGGAAGAAAAAACAAGAGAAGCAAAAAACGAAGAAGTAATTGTAAAAGCAGACAATGCAGAAGAAACAGAGGAAGATGAAGAAGAAGAAGAAAAAGGAGATGTAGAACTACAAGAGAACAAGAACAACTAGAAGAACAAGAAGGAGAAACAGAAGAATAAGAGGAAAAAGCAGATATAAGAGAAGAATAAGACAAAAAGGTAGAAATAACAGAAGCATAGGACGAAAAGGCAGAAATGACAGAAGACTAAGCTGAAGAAGAAACAGAAGAAGCAGAAAACCAAGAAGTAATTGAAAACGCAGAATATGGAGAAGAAACAAAAAAGAGGAAGAAGAGCAAGAAGCAGATGTAGAACAAAAAGAAGAATAAGAAGAACAAGAAAAACAAGAAGGAGAAACAGAAGAATAAGACGAAAAGGCAGAAATAAAAGAAGAGTAAGCTGAAAAATCAGAAATAACAGAAGAATAAGCCACATAGGTAGAAATAACAGAAGAATCAGCTAAAGAAGAAACAGAAGAAGCAGAAAACAAAGGAGTAATGCAAAAAGCACAAAATGCAGAGAAACACAGGAAGATGAAGAAGAAGAAGAAGGTGATGTAGAACTACATGAAGAATAGAAGAACTAGAAGAACAAGAAGGAGAAACAGAAGAATAAAGCCAAAAAGCAGAAGTAACAGAAGAATAAGCTGAAAATGTAGAAAAAGCAGAAGAATAAGCCAAAAAGGCAGATATGACAGAAGAATCCGCTGAAGAAGAAACAGAAGCAAAAAACGAAGATGTAATTGAAAAAGAGGAAAATGCAGAAGAAACAGAGGAAGATGAAGAGGAAGAAGAAGGAGCTGTAGAACTACAATAAGAACAAGAAGAACTAAAAGAACAAGAAGAACAAGAAGTATACAGACGAATAAGACGAAAAATCAGATAAAACAGTAGAATCAGCGAAAAAGTAGAAATAAAAGAAGAATAAGCCAAAAAGTTAGAAATAACAGAAGCATAAGCCGAAAAGGCAGAAATGACAGAAGAATAATCTGAAGAAGAAACAGAAGCAGCAGAAAACGAAGAAGTAATTGAAAAAGCAGAAAATGCAGAAGAAAGAGTGGAAGAGGAAGAAGAAGAAGAAGAAGGAGATGTAGAACTAGAAGAATAAAAAGAAGAACAAGAAGAAAAAGAAGAATAAGCAGGAGAAAAGAAGAAGAAGACGAAAAAGCAGCAATAACATGAGAATAAGCTGAAAATTAGAAATAACTGAAGAATAAGACAAAGAGTTAGAAATAACAGAAACATGAGCAGAAAAGGCAATAATGACAAGAATAAGCTGAAGGAAAAACAGAAGAAGCAGAAAACGAAAGTAATTGAAAAAGCAGATTATGCAGAAGAAACAGAGGAAGAGGAAGAAGGAGATGAAGGGGATGTACAACTACAAGAAGAAAACGAGGAACTAGAAAAACAAGAAGAACAAGAAGAAGAAACAGAAGAATAAGACGAAAAAGCAGAAATAAGAGAAGACTAAGCTGTCTCATTAGAAATAACAGAAGAATAAGTTAAAAGGTAGAAATAAGAGAAGCATAAGCCGAAAAGGCAGAAATGACAGAAGAATAAGCTGAAGAAGAAACAGAAGAAGCAGAGAACGAAGAAGTAATTGAAAAAGCAAAAAATGCAGAAGAAACAGAGGAAGAAGAAGAAGGAAATGAAGGAGATGGAGAACTACAAGAAGAACACGAAGAACTAGAAGAACAAGAAGAACAGGAAGGAGAAACAGACAGAAGAATAAGACGAAAAAGCAGAAATAAGGGAAGACTAAGCCAAAAAGTTAGAAATAACAGAAGCATAACCGAAAGGCAGAAATGACAGAAGAATAAGCTGAAGAAGAAACAGAAGTAGAAAACGAAGAAGTAATTGAAAAACCAGAAAATGCAGAAGAAACAGAGGGCGATGAAAAAGGAGAAGAAGGAGAAGTAGAACTTCAAGAAGAAAAAGCAGATATAGAAGAACTAGAAGAACAAGAAGTAGTAAGAGAAGAATAATACGAAAAATCAGATATAACAGAAGAATAAGCTGAAAAAGTAGAAATAACAGAAGAATAAGCCAAAAAGGTAGAAATAACAGAAGAATCAGCCGAAAAGGCCGAAATGACAGAGGAATAAGCTGAAGAAGAAACAGAAGAAACAGAAAACGAAGACATAATTGAAACCGCAGAAAACGCAGAAGAAACAGAGGAAGATGAAGAAGAAGGAGATGTAGAACTACAAGAAAAACAAGAAGAACTAGAAGATCTACAAGAACCAGAAGGAGAAACAGAAGAATAAGAGGAAAAATCAGAAACAACAGAAGAATAAGCTGAATAAGCAGAAATAACCAAAGAATAAGCCAAAAACGTAGAAAAAAACAGAAGAATAAGCCGAAAAGGCAGAAATGACGGGGGAATAAGCTGAAGAAGAAAGAGCAGAAGCAGAAGACGAAGAAGTAATTGAAAAAGCAGAAAATGCAGAAGAAAGAGTGGACGATGAAGATGAAGAAGAAGGAGATGTAGAACTACAAGAAGAACAAGAAGAAGTAGAAGAACTAGAAGAACAAGAAGGAGAAACAGAAGAATAAGACGAAAAAGCAGAAATAAGAGAAGAATTAGTCAAAAAGGTAGAAATAACGGACGCCTAAGACGAAAAGGCAGAAATGACAGAAGAATAAGCGGAAGAAAAAGCAAGAGAAGCAAAAAACGAAGAAGTAATTGTAAAAGCAGACAATGCAGAAGAAACAGAGGAAGATGAAGAAGAAGAAGAAAAAGGAGATGTAGAACTACAAGAGAACAAGAACAACTAGAAGAACAAGAAGGAGAAACAGAAGAATAAGAGGAAAAAGCAGATATAAGAGAAGAATAAGACAAAAAGGTAGAAATAACAGAAGCATAAGACGAAAAGGCAGAAATGACAGAAGACTAAGCTGAAGAAGAAACAGAAGAAGCAGAAAACCAAGAAGTAATTGAAAACGCAGAATATGGAGAAGAAACAAAAAAGAGGAAGAAGAACAAGAAGCAGATGTAGAACAAAAAGAAGAATAAGAAGAACAAGAAAAACAAGAAGGAGAAACAGAAGAATAGGACGAAAAGGCAGAAATAAAAGAAGAGTAAGCTGAAAAATCAGAAATAACAGAAGAATAAGCCACATAGGTAGAAATAACAGAAGAATCAGCTAAAGAAGAAACAGAAGAAGCAGAAAACAAAGGAGTAATGCAAAAAGCACAAAATGCAGAGAAACACAGGAAGATGAAGAAGAAGAAGAAGGTGATGTAGAACTACATGAAGAATAGAAGAACTTAGAAGAACAAGAAGGAGAAACAGAAGAATAAAGCCAAAAAGCAGAAATAACAGAAGAATAAGCTGAAAATGTAGAAAAAGCAGAAGAATAAGCCAAAAAGGCAGATATGACAGAAGAATCCGCTGAAGAAGAAACAGAAGCAAAAAACGAAGATGTAATTGAAAAAGAGGAAAATGCAGAAGAAACAGAGGAAGATGAAGAGGAAGAAGAAGGAGCTGTAGAACTACAATAAGAACAAGAAGAACTAAAAGAACAAGAAGAACAAGAAGTATACAGACGAATAAGACGAAAAATCAGATAAAACAGTAGAATCAGCGAAAAAGTAGAAATAAAAGAAGAATAAGCCAAAAAGTTAGAAATAACAGAAGCATAAGCCGAAAAGGCAGAAATGACAGAAGAATAATCTGAAGAAGAAACAGAAGCAGCAGAAAACGAAGAAGTAATTGAAAAAGCAGAAAATGCAGAAGAAAGAGTGGAAGAGGAAGAAGAAGAAGAAGAAGGAGATGTAGAACTAGAAGAATAAAAAGAAGAACAAGAAGAAAAAGAAGAATAAGCAGGAGAAAAGAAGAAGAAGACGAAAAAGCAGCAATAACATGAGAATAAGCTGAAAATTAGAAATAACTGAAGAATAAGACAAAGAGTTAGAAATAACAGAAACATGAGCAGAAAAGGCAATAATGACAAGAATAAGCTGAAGGAAAAACAGAAGAAGCAGAAAACGAAAGTAATTGAAAAAGCAGATTATGCAGAAGAAACAGAGGAAGAGGAAGAAGGAGATGAAGGGGATGTACAACTACAAGAAGAAAACGAGGAACTAGAAAAACAAGAAGAACAAGAAGAAGAAACAGAAGAATAAGACGAAAAAGCAGAAATAAGAGAAGACTAAGCTGTCTCATTAGAAATAACAGAAGAATAAGTTAAAAGGTAGAAATAAGAGAAGCATAAGCCGAAAAGGCAGAAATGACAGAAGAATAAGCTGAAGAAGAAACAGAAGAAGCAGAGAACGAAGAAGTAATTGAAAAAGCAAAAAATGCAGAAGAAACAGAGGAAGAAGAAGAAGGAAATGAAGGAGATGGAGAACTACAAGAAGAACACGAAGAACTAGAAGAACAAGAAGAACAGGAAGGAGAAACAGACAGAAGAATAAGACGAAAAAGCAGAAATAAGGGAAGACTAAGCCAAAAAGTTAGAAATAACAGAAGCATAACCGAAAGGCAGAAATGACAGAAGAATAAGCTGAAGAAGAAACAGAAGTAGAAAACGAAGAAGTAATTGAAAAACCAGAAAATGCAGAAGAAACAGAGGGCGATGAAAAAGGAGAAGAAGGAGAAGTAGAACTTCAAGAAGAAAAAGCAGATATAGAAGAACTAGAAGAACAAGAAGTAGTAAGAGAAGAATAATACGAAAAATCAGATATAACAGAAGAATAAGCTGAAAAAGTAGAAATAACAGAAGAATAAGCCAAAAAGGTAGAAATAACAGAAGAATCAGCCGAAAAGGCCGAAATGACAGAGGAATAAGCTGAAGAAGAAACAGAAGAAACAGAAAACGAAGACATAATTGAAACCGCAGAAAACGCAGAAGAAACAGAGGAAGATGAAGAAGAAGGAGATGTAGAACTACAAGAAAAACAAGAAGAACTAGAAGATCTACAAGAACCAGAAGGAGAAACAGAAGAATAAGAGGAAAAATCAGAAACAACAGAAGAATAAGCTGAATAAGCAGAAATAACCAAAGAATAAGCCAAAAACGTAGAAAAAAACAGAAGAATAAGCCGAAAAGGCAGAAATGACGGGGGAATAAGCTGAAGAAGAAAGAGCAGAAGCAGAAGACGAAGAAGTAATTGAAAAAGCAGAAAATGCAGAAGAAAGAGTGGACGATGAAGATGAAGAAGAAGGAGATGTAGAACTACAAGAAGAACAAGAAGAAGTAGAAGAACTAGAAGAACAAGAAGGAGAAACAGAAGAATAAGACGAAAAAGCAGAAATAAGAGAAGAATTAGTCAAAAAGGTAGAAATAACGGACGCCTAAGACGAAAAGGCAGAAATGACAGAAGAATAAGCGGAAGAAAAAACAAGAGAAGCAAAAAACGAAGAAGTAATTGTAAAAGCAGACAATGCAGAAGAAACAGAGGAAGATGAAGAAGAAGAAGAAAAAGGAGATGTAGAACTACAAGAGAACAAGAACAACTAGAAGAACAAGAAGGAGAAACAGAAGAATAAGAGGAAAAAGCAGATATAAGAGAAGAATAAGACAAAAAGGTAGAAATAACAGAAGCATAGGACGAAAAGGCAGAAATGACAGAAGACTAAGCTGAAGAAGAAACAGAAGAAGCAGAAAACCAAGAAGTAATTGAAAACGCAGAATATGGAGAAGAAACAAAAAAGAGGAAGAAGAGCAAGAAGCAGATGTAGAACAAAAAGAAGAATAAGAAGAACAAGAAAAACAAGAAGGAGAAACAGAAGAATAAGACGAAAAGGCAGAAATAAAAGAAGAGTAAGCTGAAAAATCAGAAATAACAGAAGAATAAGCCACATAGGTAGAAATAACAGAAGAATCAGCTAAAGAAGAAACAGAAGAAGCAGAAAACAAAGGAGTAATGCAAAAAGCACAAAATGCAGAGAAACACAGGAAGATGAAGAAGAAGAAGAAGGTGATGTAGAACTACATGAAGAATAGAAGAACTAGAAGAACAAGAAGGAGAAACAGAAGAATAAAGCCAAAAAGCAGAAGTAACAGAAGAATAAGCTGAAAATGTAGAAAAAGCAGAAGAATAAGCCAAAAAGGCAGATATGACAGAAGAATCCGCTGAAGAAGAAACAGAAGCAAAAAACGAAGATGTAATTGAAAAAGAGGAAAATGCAGAAGAAACAGAGGAAGATGAAGAGGAAGAAGAAGGAGCTGTAGAACTACAATAAGAACAAGAAGAACTAAAAGAACAAGAAGAACAAGAAGTATACAGACGAATAAGACGAAAAATCAGATAAAACAGTAGAATCAGCGAAAAAGTAGAAATAAAAGAAGAATAAGCCAAAAAGTTAGAAATAACAGAAGCATAAGCCGAAAAGGCAGAAATGACAGAAGAATAATCTGAAGAAGAAACAGAAGCAGCAGAAAACGAAGAAGTAATTGAAAAAGCAGAAAACGCAGAAGAAAGAGTGGAAGAGGAAGAAGAAGAAGAAGAAGGAGATGTAGAACTAGAAGAATAAAAAGAAGAACAAGAAGAAAAAGAAGAATAAGCAGGAGAAAAGAAGAAGAAGACGAAAAAGCAGCAATAACATGAGAATAAGCTGAAAATTAGAAATAACTGAAGAATAAGACAAAGAGTTAGAAATAACAGAAACATGAGCAGAAAAGGCAATAATGACAAGAATAAGCTGAAGGAAAAACAGAAGAAGCAGAAAACGAAAGTAATTGAAAAAGCAGATTATGCAGAAGAAACAGAGGAAGAGGAAGAAGGAGATGAAGGGGATGTACAACTACAAGAAGAAAACGAGGAACTAGAAAAACAAGAAGAACAAGAAGAAGAAACAGAAGAATAAGACGAAAAAGCAGAAATAAGAGAAGACTAAGCTGTCTCATTAGAAATAACAGAAGAATAAGTTAAAAGGTAGAAATAAGAGAAGCATAAGCCGAAAAGGCAGAAATGACAGAAGAATAAGCTGAAGAAGAAACAGAAGAAGCAGAGAACGAAGAAGTAATTGAAAAAGCAAAAAATGCAGAAGAAACAGAGGAAGAAGAAGAAGGAAATGAAGGAGATGGAGAACTACAAGAAGAACACGAAGAACTAGAAGAACAAGAAGAACAGGAAGGAGAAACAGACAGAAGAATAAGACGAAAAAGCAGAAATAAGGGAAGACTAAGCCAAAAAGTTAGAAATAACAGAAGCATAACCGAAAGGCAGAAATGACAGAAGAATAAGCTGAAGAAGAAACAGAAGTAGAAAACGAAGAAGTAATTGAAAAACCAGAAAATGCAGAAGAAACAGAGGGCGATGAAAAAGGAGAAGAAGGAGAAGTAGAACTTCAAGAAGAAAAAGCAGATATAGAAGAACTAGAAGAACAAGAAGTAGTAAGAGAAGAATAATACGAAAAATCAGATATAACAGAAGAATAAGCTGAAAAAGTAGAAATAACAGAAGAATAAGCCAAAAAGGTAGAAATAACAGAAGAATCAGCCGAAAAGGCCGAAATGACAGAGGAATAAGCTGAAGAAGAAACAGAAGAAACAGAAAACGAAGACATAATTGAAACCGCAGAAAACGCAGAAGAAACAGAGGAAGATGAAGAAGAAGGAGATGTAGAACTACAAGAAAAACAAGAAGAACTAGAAGATCTACAAGAACCAGAAGGAGAAACAGAAGAATAAGAGGAAAAATCAGAAACAACAGAAGAATAAGCTGAATAAGCAGAAATAACCAAAGAATAAGCCAAAAACGTAGAAAAAAACAGAAGAATAAGCCGAAAAGGCAGAAATGACGGGGGAATAAGCTGAAGAAGAAAGAGCAGAAGCAGAAGACGAAGAAGTAATTGAAAAAGCAGAAAATGCAGAAGAAAGAGTGGACGATGAAGATGAAGAAGAAGGAGATGTAGAACTACAAGAAGAACAAGAAGAAGTAGAAGAACTAGAAGAACAAGAAGGAGAAACAGAAGAATAAGACGAAAAAGCAGAAATAAGAGAAGAATTAGTCAAAAAGGTAGAAATAACGGACGCCTAAGACGAAAAGGCAGAAATGACAGAAGAATAAGCGGAAGAAAAAACAAGAGAAGCAAAAAACGAAGAAGTAATTGTAAAAGCAGACAATGCAGAAGAAACAGAGGAAGATGAAGAAGAAGAAGAAAAAGGAGATGTAGAACTACAAGAGAACAAGAACAACTAGAAGAACAAGAAGGAGAAACAGAAGAATAAGAGGAAAAAGCAGATATAAGAGAAGAATAAGACAAAAGGGTAGAAATAACAGAAGCATAAGACGAAAAGGCAGAAATGACAGAAGACTAAGCTGAAGAAGAAACAGAAGAAGCAGAAAACCAAGAAGTAATTGAAAACGCAGAATATGGAGAAGAAACAAAAAAGAGGAAGAAGAACAAGAAGCAGATGTAGAACAAAAAGAAGAATAAGAAGAACAAGAAAAACAAGAAGGAGAAACAGAAGAATAGGACGAAAAGGCAGAAATAAAAGAAGAGTAAGCTGAAAAATCAGAAATAACAGAAGAATAAGCCACATAGGTAGAAATAACAGAAGAATCAGCTAAAGAAGAAACAGAAGAAGCAGAAAACAAAGGAGTAATGCAAAAAGCACAAAATGCAGAGAAACACAGGAAGATGAAGAAGAAGAAGAAGGTGATGTAGAACTACATGAAGAATAGAAGAACTTAGAAGAACAAGAAGGAGAAACAGAAGAATAAAGCCAAAAAGCAGAAATAACAGAAGAATAAGCTGAAAATGTAGAAAAAGCAGAAGAATAAGCCAAAAAGGCAGATATGACAGAAGAATCCGCTGAAGAAGAAACAGAAGCAAAAAACGAAGATGTAATTGAAAAAGAGGAAAATGCAGAAGAAACAGAGGAAGATGAAGAGGAAGAAGAAGGAGCTGTAGAACTACAATAAGAACAAGAAGAACTAAAAGAACAAGAAGAACAAGAAGTATACAGACGAATAAGACGAAAAATCAGATAAAACAGTAGAATCAGCGAAAAAGTAGAAATAAAAGAAGAATAAGCCAAAAAGTTAGAAATAACAGAAGCATAAGCCGAAAAGGCAGAAATGACAGAAGAATAATCTGAAGAAGAAACAGAAGCAGCAGAAAACGAAGAAGTAATTGAAAAAGCAGAAAATGCAGAAGAAAGAGTGGAAGAGGAAGAAGAAGAAGAAGAAGGAGATGTAGAACTAGAAGAATAAAAAGAAGAACAAGAAGAAAAAGAAGAATAAGCAGGAGAAAAGAAGAAGAAGACGAAAAAGCAGCAATAACATGAGAATAAGCTGAAAATTAGAAATAACTGAAGAATAAGACAAAGAGTTAGAAATAACAGAAACATGAGCAGAAAAGGCAATAATGACAAGAATAAGCTGAAGGAAAAACAGAAGAAGCAGAAAACGAAAGTAATTGAAAAAGCAGATTATGCAGAAGAAACAGAGGAAGAGGAAGAAGGAGATGAAGGGGATGTACAACTACAAGAAGAAAACGAGGAACTAGAAAAACAAGAAGAACAAGAAGAAGAAACAGAAGAATAAGACGAAAAAGCAGAAATAAGAGAAGACTAAGCTGTCTCATTAGAAATAACAGAAGAATAAGTTAAAAGGTAGAAATAAGAGAAGCATAAGCCGAAAAGGCAGAAATGACAGAAGAATAAGCTGAAGAAGAAACAGAAGAAGCAGAGAACGAAGAAGTAATTGAAAAAGCAAAAAATGCAGAAGAAACAGAGGAAGAAGAAGAAGGAAATGAAGGAGATGGAGAACTACAAGAAGAACACGAAGAACTAGAAGAACAAGAAGAACAGGAAGGAGAAACAGACAGAAGAATAAGACGAAAAAGCAGAAATAAGGGAAGACTAAGCCAAAAAGTTAGAAATAACAGAAGCATAACCGAAAGGCAGAAATGACAGAAGAATAAGCTGAAGAAGAAACAGAAGTAGAAAACGAAGAAGTAATTGAAAAACCAGAAAATGCAGAAGAAACAGAGGGCGATGAAAAAGGAGAAGAAGGAGAAGTAGAACTTCAAGAAGAAAAAGCAGATATAGAAGAACTAGAAGAACAAGAAGTAGTAAGAGAAGAATAATACGAAAAATCAGATATAACAGAAGAATAAGCTGAAAAAGTAGAAATAACAGAAGAATAAGCCAAAAAGGTAGAAATAACAGAAGAATCAGCCGAAAAGGCCGAAATGACAGAGGAATAAGCTGAAGAAGAAACAGAAGAAACAGAAAACGAAGACATAATTGAAACCGCAGAAAACGCAGAAGAAACAGAGGAAGATGAAGAAGAAGGAGATGTAGAACTACAAGAAAAACAAGAAGAACTAGAAGATCTACAAGAACCAGAAGGAGAAACAGAAGAATAAGAGGAAAAATCAGAAACAACAGAAGAATAAGCTGAATAAGCAGAAATAACCAAAGAATAAGCCAAAAACGTAGAAAAAAACAGAAGAATAAGCCGAAAAGGCAGAAATGACGGGGGAATAAGCTGAAGAAGAAAGAGCAGAAGCAGAAGACGAAGAAGTAATTGAAAAAGCAGAAAATGCAGAAGAAAGAGTGGACGATGAAGATGAAGAAGAAGGAGATGTAGAACTACAAGAAGAACAAGAAGAAGTAGAAGAACTAGAAGAACAAGAAGGAGAAACAGAAGAATAAGACGAAAAAGCAGAAATAAGAGAAGAATTAGTCAAAAAGGTAGAAATAACGGACGCCTAAGACGAAAAGGCAGAAATGACAGAAGAATAAGCGGAAGAAAAAACAAGAGAAGCAAAAAACGAAGAAGTAATTGTAAAAGCAGACAATGCAGAAGAAACAGAGGAAGATGAAGAAGAAGAAGAAAAAGGAGATGTAGAACTACAAGAGAACAAGAACAACTAGAAGAACAAGAAGGAGAAACAGAAGAATAAGAGGAAAAAGCAGATATAAGAGAAGAATAAGACAAAAAGGTAGAAATAACAGAAGCATAAGACGAAAAGGCAGAAATGACAGAAGACTAAGCTGAAGAAGAAACAGAAGAAGCAGAAAACCAAGAAGTAATTGAAAACGCAGAATATGGAGAAGAAACAAAAAAGAGGAAGAAGAGCAAGAAGCAGATGTAGAACAAAAAGAAGAATAAGAAGAACAAGAAAAACAAGAAGGAGAAACAGAAGAATAGGACGAAAAGGCAGAAATAAAAGAAGAGTAAGCTGAAAAATCAGAAATAACAGAAGAATAAGCCACATAGGTAGAAATAACAGAAGAATCAGCTAAAGAAGAAACAGAAGAAGCAGAAAACAAAGGAGTAATGCAAAAAGCACAAAATGCAGAGAAACACAGGAAGATGAAGAAGAAGAAGAAGGTGATGTAGAACTACATGAAGAATAGAAGAACTTAGAAGAACAAGAAGGAGAAACAGAAGAATAAAGCCAAAAAGCAGAAATAACAGAAGAATAAGCTGAAAATGTAGAAAAAGCAGAAGAATAAGCCAAAAAGGCAGATATGACAGAAGAATCCGCTGAAGAAGAAACAGAAGCAAAAAACGAAGATGTAATTGAAAAAGAGGAAAATGCAGAAGAAACAGAGGAAGATGAAGAGGAAGAAGAAGGAGCTGTAGAACTACAATAAGAACAAGAAGAACTAAAAGAACAAGAAGAACAAGAAGTATACAGACGAATAAGACGAAAAATCAGATAAAACAGTAGAATCAGCGAAAAAGTAGAAATAAAAGAAGAATAAGCCAAAAAGTTAGAAATAACAGAAGCATAAGCCGAAAAGGCAGAAATGACAGAAGAATAATCTGAAGAAGAAACAGAAGCAGCAGAAAACGAAGAAGTAATTGAAAAAGCAGAAAACGCAGAAGAAAGAGTGGAAGAGGAAGAAGAAGAAGAAGAAGGAGATGTAGAACTAGAAGAATAAAAAGAAGAACAAGAAGAAAAAGAAGAATAAGCAGGAGAAAAGAAGAAGAAGACGAAAAAGCAGCAATAACATGAGAATAAGCTGAAAATTAGAAATAACTGAAGAATAAGACAAAGAGTTAGAAATAACAGAAACATGAGCAGAAAAGGCAATAATGACAAGAATAAGCTGAAGGAAAAACAGAAGAAGCAGAAAACGAAAGTAATTGAAAAAGCAGATTATGCAGAAGAAACAGAGGAAGAGGAAGAAGGAGATGAAGGGGATGTACAACTACAAGAAGAAAACGAGGAACTAGAAAAACAAGAAGAACAAGAAGAAGAAACAGAAGAATAAGACGAAAAAGCAGAAATAAGAGAAGACTAAGCTGTCTCATTAGAAATAACAGAAGAATAAGTTAAAAGGTAGAAATAAGAGAAGCATAAGCCGAAAAGGCAGAAATGACAGAAGAATAAGCTGAAGAAGAAACAGAAGAAGCAGAGAACGAAGAAGTAATTGAAAAAGCAAAAAATGCAGAAGAAACAGAGGAAGAAGAAGAAGGAAATGAAGGAGATGGAGAACTACAAGAAGAACACGAAGAACTAGAAGAACAAGAAGAACAGGAAGGAGAAACAGACAGAAGAATAAGACGAAAAAGCAGAAATAAGGGAAGACTAAGCCAAAAAGTTAGAAATAACAGAAGCATAACCGAAAGGCAGAAATGACAGAAGAATAAGCTGAAGAAGAAACAGAAGTAGAAAACGAAGAAGTAATTGAAAAACCAGAAAATGCAGAAGAAACAGAGGGCGATGAAAAAGGAGAAGAAGGAGAAGTAGAACTTCAAGAAGAAAAAGCAGATATAGAAGAACTAGAAGAACAAGAAGTAGTAAGAGAAGAATAATACGAAAAATCAGATATAACAGAAGAATAAGCTGAAAAAGTAGAAATAACAGAAGAATAAGCCAAAAAGGTAGAAATAACAGAAGAATCAGCCGAAAAGGCCGAAATGACAGAGGAATAAGCTGAAGAAGAAACAGAAGAAACAGAAAACGAAGACATAATTGAAACCGCAGAAAACGCAGAAGAAACAGAGGAAGATGAAGAAGAAGGAGATGTAGAACTACAAGAAAAACAAGAAGAACTAGAAGATCTACAAGAACCAGAAGGAGAAACAGAAGAATAAGAGGAAAAATCAGAAACAACAGAAGAATAAGCTGAATAAGCAGAAATAACCAAAGAATAAGCCAAAAACGTAGAAAAAAACAGAAGAATAAGCCGAAAAGGCAGAAATGACGGGGGAATAAGCTGAAGAAGAAAGAGCAGAAGCAGAAGACGAAGAAGTAATTGAAAAAGCAGAAAATGCAGAAGAAAGAGTGGACGATGAAGATGAAGAAGAAGGAGATGTAGAACTACAAGAAGAACAAGAAGAAGTAGAAGAACTAGAAGAACAAGAAGGAGAAACAGAAGAATAAGACGAAAAAGCAGAAATAAGAGAAGAATTAGTCAAAAAGGTAGAAATAACGGACGCCTAAGACGAAAAGGCAGAAATGACAGAAGAATAAGCGGAAGAAAAAACAAGAGAAGCAAAAAACGAAGAAGTAATTGTAAAAGCAGACAATGCAGAAGAAACAGAGGAAGATGAAGAAGAAGAAGAAAAAGGAGATGTAGAACTACAAGAGAACAAGAACAACTAGAAGAACAAGAAGGAGAAACAGAAGAATAAGAGGAAAAAGCAGATATAAGAGAAGAATAAGACAAAAAGGTAGAAATAACAGAAGCATAGGACGAAAAGGCAGAAATGACAGAAGACTAAGCTGAAGAAGAAACAGAAGAAGCAGAAAACCAAGAAGTAATTGAAAACGCAGAATATGGAGAAGAAACAAAAAAGAGGAAGAAGAGCAAGAAGCAGATGTAGAACAAAAAGAAGAATAAGAAGAACAAGAAAAACAAGAAGGAGAAACAGAAGAATAAGACGAAAAGGCAGAAATAAAACAAGAGTAAGCTGAAAAATCAGAAATAACAGAAGAATAAGCCACATAGGTAGAAATAACAGAAGAATCAGCTAAAGAAGAAACAGAAGAAGCAGAAAACAAAGGAGTAATGCAAAAAGCACAAAATGCAGAGAAACACAGGAAGATGAAGAAGAAGAAGAAGGTGATGTAGAACTACATGAAGAATAGAAGAACTAGAAGAACAAGAAGGAGAAACAGAAGAATAAAGCCAAAAAGCAGAAGTAACAGAAGAATAAGCTGAAAATGTAGAAAAAGCAGAAGAATAAGCCAAAAAGGCAGATATGACAGAAGAATCCGCTGAAGAAGAAACAGAAGCAAAAAACGAAGATGTAATTGAAAAAGAGGAAAATGCAGAAGAAACAGAGGAAGATGAAGAGGAAGAAGAAGGAGCTGTAGAACTACAATAAGAACAAGAAGAACTAAAAGAACAAGAAGAACAAGAAGTATACAGACGAATAAGACGAAAAATCAGATAAAACAGTAGAATCAGCGAAAAAGTAGAAATAAAAGAAGAATAAGCCAAAAAGTTAGAAATAACAGAAGCATAAGCCGAAAAGGCAGAAATGACAGAAGAATAATCTGAAGAAGAAACAGAAGCAGCAGAAAACGAAGAAGTAATTGAAAAAGCAGAAAACGCAGAAGAAAGAGTGGAAGAGGAAGAAGAAGAAGAAGAAGGAGATGTAGAACTAGAAGAATAAAAAGAAGAACAAGAAGAAAAAGAAGAATAAGCAGGAGAAAAGAAGAAGAAGACGAAAAAGCAGCAATAACATGAGAATAAGCTGAAAATTAGAAATAACTGAAGAATAAGACAAAGAGTTAGAAATAACAGAAACATGAGCAGAAAAGGCAATAATGACAAGAATAAGCTGAAGGAAAAACAGAAGAAGCAGAAAACGAAAGTAATTGAAAAAGCAGATTATGCAGAAGAAACAGAGGAAGAGGAAGAAGGAGATGAAGGGGATGTACAACTACAAGAAGAAAACGAGGAACTAGAAAAACAAGAAGAACAAGAAGAAGAAACAGAAGAATAAGACGAAAAAGCAGAAATAAGAGAAGACTAAGCTGTCTCATTAGAAATAACAGAAGAATAAGTTAAAAGGTAGAAATAAGAGAAGCATAAGCCGAAAAGGCAGAAATGACAGAAGAATAAGCTGAAGAAGAAACAGAAGAAGCAGAGAACGAAGAAGTAATTGAAAAAGCAAAAAATGCAGAAGAAACAGAGGAAGAAGAAGAAGGAAATGAAGGAGATGGAGAACTACAAGAAGAACACGAAGAACTAGAAGAACAAGAAGAACAGGAAGGAGAAACAGACAGAAGAATAAGACGAAAAAGCAGAAATAAGGGAAGACTAAGCCAAAAAGTTAGAAATAACAGAAGCATAACCGAAAGGCAGAAATGACAGAAGAATAAGCTGAAGAAGAAACAGAAGTAGAAAACGAAGAAGTAATTGAAAAACCAGAAAATGCAGAAGAAACAGAGGGCGATGAAAAAGGAGAAGAAGGAGAAGTAGAACTTCAAGAAGAAAAAGCAGATATAGAAGAACTAGAAGAACAAGAAGTAGTAAGAGAAGAATAATACGAAAAATCAGATATAACAGAAGAATAAGCTGAAAAAGTAGAAATAACAGAAGAATAAGCCAAAAAGGTAGAAATAACAGAAGAATCAGCCGAAAAGGCCGAAATGACAGAGGAATAAGCTGAAGAAGAAACAGAAGAAACAGAAAACGAAGACATAATTGAAACCGCAGAAAACGCAGAAGAAACAGAGGAAGATGAAGAAGAAGGAGATGTAGAACTACAAGAAAAACAAGAAGAACTAGAAGATCTACAAGAACCAGAAGGAGAAACAGAAGAATAAGAGGAAAAATCAGAAACAACAGAAGAATAAGCTGAATAAGCAGAAATAACCAAAGAATAAGCCAAAAACGTAGAAAAAAACAGAAGAATAAGCCGAAAAGGCAGAAATGACGGGGGAATAAGCTGAAGAAGAAAGAGCAGAAGCAGAAGACGAAGAAGTAATTGAAAAAGCAGAAAATGCAGAAGAAAGAGTGGACGATGAAGATGAAGAAGAAGGAGATGTAGAACTACAAGAAGAACAAGAAGAAGTAGAAGAACTAGAAGAACAAGAAGGAGAAACAGAAGAATAAGACGAAAAAGCAGAAATAAGAGAAGAATTAGTCAAAAAGGTAGAAATAACGGACGCCTAAGACGAAAAGGCAGAAATGACAGAAGAATAAGCGGAAGAAAAAACAAGAGAAGCAAAAAACGAAGAAGTAATTGTAAAAGCAGACAATGCAGAAGAAACAGAGGAAGATGAAGAAGAAGAAGAAAAAGGAGATGTAGAACTACAAGAGAACAAGAACAACTAGAAGAACAAGAAGGAGAAACAGAAGAATAAGAGGAAAAAGCAGATATAAGAGAAGAATAAGACAAAAAGGTAGAAATAACAGAAGCATAGGACGAAAAGGCAGAAATGACAGAAGACTAAGCTGAAGAAGAAACAGAAGAAGCAGAAAACCAAGAAGTAATTGAAAACGCAGAATATGGAGAAGAAACAAAAAAGAGGAAGAAGAGCAAGAAGCAGATGTAGAACAAAAAGAAGAATAAGAAGAACAAGAAAAACAAGAAGGAGAAACAGAAGAATAAGACGAAAAGGCAGAAATAAAACAAGAGTAAGCTGAAAAATCAGAAATAACAGAAGAATAAGCCACATAGGTAGAAATAACAGAAGAATCAGCTAAAGAAGAAACAGAAGAAGCAGAAAACAAAGGAGTAATGCAAAAAGCACAAAATGCAGAGAAACACAGGAAGATGAAGAAGAAGAAGAAGGTGATGTAGAACTACATGAAGAATAGAAGAACTAGAAGAACAAGAAGGAGAAACAGAAGAATAAAGCCAAAAAGCAGAAGTAACAGAAGAATAAGCTGAAAATGTAGAAAAAGCAGAAGAATAAGCCAAAAAGGCAGATATGACAGAAGAATCCGCTGAAGAAGAAACAGAAGCAAAAAACGAAGATGTAATTGAAAAAGAGGAAAATGCAGAAGAAACAGAGGAAGATGAAGAGGAAGAAGAAGGAGCTGTAGAACTACAATAAGAACAAGAAGAACTAAAAGAACAAGAAGAACAAGAAGTATACAGACGAATAAGACGAAAAATCAGATAAAACAGTAGAATCAGCGAAAAAGTAGAAATAAAAGAAGAATAAGCCAAAAAGTTAGAAATAACAGAAGCATAAGCCGAAAAGGCAGAAATGACAGAAGAATAATCTGAAGAAGAAACAGAAGCAGCAGAAAACGAAGAAGTAATTGAAAAAGCAGAAAATGCAGAAGAAAGAGTGGAAGAGGAAGAAGAAGAAGAAGAAGGAGATGTAGAACTAGAAGAATAAAAAGAAGAACAAGAAGAAAAAGAAGAATAAGCAGGAGAAAAGAAGAAGAAGACGAAAAAGCAGCAATAACATGAGAATAAGCTGAAAATTAGAAATAACTGAAGAATAAGACAAAGAGTTAGAAATAACAGAAACATGAGCAGAAAAGGCAATAATGACAAGAATAAGCTGAAGGAAAAACAGAAGAAGCAGAAAACGAAAGTAATTGAAAAAGCAGATTATGCAGAAGAAACAGAGGAAGAGGAAGAAGGAGATGAAGGGGATGTACAACTACAAGAAGAAAACGAGGAACTAGAAAAACAAGAAGAACAAGAAGAAGAAACAGAAGAATAAGACGAAAAAGCAGAAATAAGAGAAGACTAAGCTGTCTCATTAGAAATAACAGAAGAATAAGTTAAAAGGTAGAAATAAGAGAAGCATAAGCCGAAAAGGCAGAAATGACAGAAGAATAAGCTGAAGAAGAAACAGAAGAAGCAGAGAACGAAGAAGTAATTGAAAAAGCAAAAAATGCAGAAGAAACAGAGGAAGAAGAAGAAGGAAATGAAGGAGATGGAGAACTACAAGAAGAACACGAAGAACTAGAAGAACAAGAAGAACAGGAAGGAGAAACAGACAGAAGAATAAGACGAAAAAGCAGAAATAAGGGAAGACTAAGCCAAAAAGTTAGAAATAACAGAAGCATAACCGAAAGGCAGAAATGACAGAAGAATAAGCTGAAGAAGAAACAGAAGTAGAAAACGAAGAAGTAATTGAAAAACCAGAAAATGCAGAAGAAACAGAGGGCGATGAAAAAGGAGAAGAAGGAGAAGTAGAACTTCAAGAAGAAAAAGCAGATATAGAAGAACTAGAAGAACAAGAAGTAGTAAGAGAAGAATAATACGAAAAATCAGATATAACAGAAGAATAAGCTGAAAAAGTAGAAATAACAGAAGAATAAGCCAAAAAGGTAGAAATAACAGAAGAATCAGCCGAAAAGGCCGAAATGACAGAGGAATAAGCTGAAGAAGAAACAGAAGAAACAGAAAACGAAGACATAATTGAAACCGCAGAAAACGCAGAAGAAACAGAGGAAGATGAAGAAGAAGGAGATGTAGAACTACAAGAAAAACAAGAAGAACTAGAAGATCTACAAGAACCAGAAGGAGAAACAGAAGAATAAGAGGAAAAATCAGAAACAACAGAAGAATAAGCTGAATAAGCAGAAATAACCAAAGAATAAGCCAAAAACGTAGAAAAAAACAGAAGAATAAGCCGAAAAGGCAGAAATGACGGGGGAATAAGCTGAAGAAGAAAGAGCAGAAGCAGAAGACGAAGAAGTAATTGAAAAAGCAGAAAATGCAGAAGAAAGAGTGGACGATGAAGATGAAGAAGAAGGAGATGTAGAACTACAAGAAGAACAAGAAGAAGTAGAAGAACTAGAAGAACAAGAAGGAGAAACAGAAGAATAAGACGAAAAAGCAGAAATAAGAGAAGAATTAGTCAAAAAGGTAGAAATAACGGACGCCTAAGACGAAAAGGCAGAAATGACAGAAGAATAAGCGGAAGAAAAAACAAGAGAAGCAAAAAACGAAGAAGTAATTGTAAAAGCAGACAATGCAGAAGAAACAGAGGAAGATGAAGAAGAAGAAGAAAAAGGAGATGTAGAACTACAAGAGAACAAGAACAACTAGAAGAACAAGAAGGAGAAACAGAAGAATAAGAGGAAAAAGCAGATATAAGAGAAGAATAAGACAAAAAGGTAGAAATAACAGAAGCATAGGACGAAAAGGCAGAAATGACAGAAGACTAAGCTGAAGAAGAAACAGAAGAAGCAGAAAACCAAGAAGTAATTGAAAACGCAGAATATGGAGAAGAAACAAAAAAGAGGAAGAAGAGCAAGAAGCAGATGTAGAACAAAAAGAAGAATAAGAAGAACAAGAAAAACAAGAAGGAGAAACAGAAGAATAAGACGAAAAGGCAGAAATAAAACAAGAGTAAGCTGAAAAATCAGAAATAACAGAAGAATAAGCCACATAGGTAGAAATAACAGAAGAATCAGCTAAAGAAGAAACAGAAGAAGCAGAAAACAAAGGAGTAATGCAAAAAGCACAAAATGCAGAGAAACACAGGAAGATGAAGAAGAAGAAGAAGGTGATGTAGAACTACATGAAGAATAGAAGAACTAGAAGAACAAGAAGGAGAAACAGAAGAATAAAGCCAAAAAGCAGAAGTAACAGAAGAATAAGCTGAAAATGTAGAAAAAGCAGAAGAATAAGCCAAAAAGGCAGATATGACAGAAGAATCCGCTGAAGAAGAAACAGAAGCAAAAAACGAAGATGTAATTGAAAAAGAGGAAAATGCAGAAGAAACAGAGGAAGATGAAGAGGAAGAAGAAGGAGCTGTAGAACTACAATAAGAACAAGAAGAACTAAAAGAACAAGAAGAACAAGAAGTATACAGACGAATAAGACGAAAAATCAGATAAAACAGTAGAATCAGCGAAAAAGTAGAAATAAAAGAAGAATAAGCCAAAAAGTTAGAAATAACAGAAGCATAAGCCGAAAAGGCAGAAATGACAGAAGAATAATCTGAAGAAGAAACAGAAGCAGCAGAAAACGAAGAAGTAATTGAAAAAGCAGAAAATGCAGAAGAAAGAGTGGAAGAGGAAGAAGAAGAAGAAGAAGGAGATGTAGAACTAGAAGAATAAAAAGAAAAACAAGAAGAAAAAGAAGAATAAGCAGGAGAAAAGAAGAAGAAGACGAAAAAGCAGCAATAACATGAGAATAAGCTGAAAATTAGAAATAACTGAAGAATAAGACAAAGAGTTAGAAATAACAGAAACATGAGCAGAAAAGGCAATAATGACAAGAATAAGCTGAAGGAAAAACAGAAGAAGCAGAAAACGAAAGTAATTGAAAAAGCAGATTATGCAGAAGAAACAGAGGAAGAGGAAGAAGGAGATGAAGGGGATGTACAACTACAAGAAGAAAACGAGGAACTAGAAAAACAAGAAGAACAAGAAGAAGAAACAGAAGAATAAGACGAAAAAGCAGAAATAAGAGAAGAATTAGTCAAAAAGGTAGAAATAACGGACGCCTAAGACGAAAAGGCAGAAATGACAGAAGAATAAGCGGAAGAAAAAACAAGAGAAGCAAAAAACGAAGAAGTAATTGTAAAAGCAGACAATGCAGAAGAAACAGAGGAAGATGAAGAAGAAGAAGAAAAAGGAGATGTAGAACTACAAGAGAACAAGAACAACTAGAAGAACAAGAAGGAGAAACAGAAGAATAAGAGGAAAAAGCAGATATAAGAGAAGAATAAGACAAAAAGGTAGAAATAACAGAAGCATAGGACGAAAAGGCAGAAATGACAGAAGACTAAGCTGAAGAAGAAACAGAAGAAGCAGAAAACCAAGAAGTAATTGAAAACGCAGAATATGGAGAAGAAACAAAAAAGAGGAAGAAGAGCAAGAAGCAGATGTAGAACAAAAAGAAGAATAAGAAGAACAAGAAAAACAAGAAGGAGAAACAGAAGAATAAGACGAAAAGGCAGAAATAAAACAAGAGTAAGCTGAAAAATCAGAAATAACAGAAGAATAAGCCACATAGGTAGAAATAACAGAAGAATCAGCTAAAGAAGAAACAGAAGAAGCAGAAAACAAAGGAGTAATGCAAAAAGCACAAAATGCAGAGAAACACAGGAAGATGAAGAAGAAGAAGAAGGTGATGTAGAACTACATGAAGAATAGAAGAACTAGAAGAACAAGAAGGAGAAACAGAAGAATAAAGCCAAAAAGCAGAAGTAACAGAAGAATAAGCTGAAAATGTAGAAAAAGCAGAAGAATAAGCCAAAAAGGCAGATATGACAGAAGAATCCGCTGAAGAAGAAACAGAAGCAAAAAACGAAGATGTAATTGAAAAAGAGGAAAATGCAGAAGAAACAGAGGAAGATGAAGAGGAAGAAGAAGGAGCTGTAGAACTACAATAAGAACAAGAAGAACTAAAAGAACAAGAAGAACAAGAAGTATACAGACGAATAAGACGAAAAATCAGATAAAACAGTAGAATCAGCGAAAAAGTAGAAATAAAAGAAGAATAAGCCAAAAAGTTAGAAATAACAGAAGCATAAGCCGAAAAGGCAGAAATGACAGAAGAATAATCTGAAGAAGAAACAGAAGCAGCAGAAAACGAAGAAGTAATTGAAAAAGCAGAAAATGCAGAAGAAAGAGTGGAAGAGGAAGAAGAAGAAGAAGAAGGAGATGTAGAACTAGAAGAATAAAAAGAAGAACAAGAAGAAAAAGAAGAATAAGCAGGAGAAAAGAAGAAGAAGACGAAAAAGCAGCAATAACATGAGAATAAGCTGAAAATTAGAAATAACTGAAGAATAAGACAAAGAGTTAGAAATAACAGAAACATGAGCAGAAAAGGCAATAATGACAAGAATAAGCTGAAGGAAAAACAGAAGAAGCAGAAAACGAAAGTAATTGAAAAAGCAGATTATGCAGAAGAAACAGAGGAAGAGGAAGAAGGAGATGAAGGGGATGTACAACTACAAGAAGAAAACGAGGAACTAGAAAAACAAGAAGAACAAGAAGAAGAAACAGAAGAATAAGACGAAAAAGCAGAAATAAGAGAAGACTAAGCTGTCTCATTAGAAATAACAGAAGAATAAGTTAAAAGGTAGAAATAAGAGAAGCATAAGCCGAAAAGGCAGAAATGACAGAAGAATAAGCTGAAGAAGAAACAGAAGAAGCAGAGAACGAAGAAGTAATTGAAAAAGCAAAAAATGCAGAAGAAACAGAGGAAGAAGAAGAAGGAAATGAAGGAGATGGAGAACTACAAGAAGAACACGAAGAACTAGAAGAACAAGAAGAACAGGAAGGAGAAACAGACAGAAGAATAAGACGAAAAAGCAGAAATAAGGGAAGACTAAGCCAAAAAGTTAGAAATAACAGAAGCATAACCGAAAGGCAGAAATGACAGAAGAATAAGCTGAAGAAGAAACAGAAGTAGAAAACGAAGAAGTAATTGAAAAACCAGAAAATGCAGAAGAAACAGAGGGCGATGAAAAAGGAGAAGAAGGAGAAGTAGAACTTCAAGAAGAAAAAGCAGATATAGAAGAACTAGAAGAACAAGAAGTAGTAAGAGAAGAATAATACGAAAAATCAGATATAACAGAAGAATAAGCTGAAAAAGTAGAAATAACAGAAGAATAAGCCAAAAAGATAGAAATAACAGAAGAAAACGAAGACATAATTGAAACCGCAGAAAACGCAGAAGAAACAGAGGAAGATGAAGAAGAAGGAGATGTAGAACTACAAGAAAAACAAGAAGAACTAGAAGATCTACAAGAACCAGAAGGAGAAACAGAAGAATAAGAGGAAAAATCAGAAACAACAGAAGAATAAGCTGAATAAGCAGAAATAACCAAAGAATAAGCCAAAAACGTAGAAAAAACAGAAGAATAAGCCGAAAAGGCAGAAATGACGGGGGAATAAGCTGAAGAAGAAAGAGCAGAAGCAGAAGACGAAGAAGTAATTGAAAAAGCAGAAAATGCAGAAGAAAGAGTGGACGATGAAGATGAAGAAGAAGGAGATGTAGAACTACAAGAAGAACAAGAAGAAGTAGAAGAACTAGAAGAACAAGAAGGAGAAACAGAAGAATAAGACGAAAAAGCAGAAATAAGAGAAGAATTAGTCAAAAAGGTAGAAATAACGGACGCCTAAGACGAAAAGGCAGAAATGACAGAAGAATAAGCGGAAGAAAAAACAAGAGAAGCAAAAAACGAAGAAGTAATTGTAAAAGCAGACAATGCAGAAGAAACAGAGGAAGATGAAGAAGAAGAAGAAAAAGGAGATGTAGAACTACAAGAGAACAAGAACAACTAGAAGAACAAGAAGGAGAAACAGAAGAATAAGAGGAAAAAGCAGATATAAGAGAAGAATAAGACAAAAAGGTAGAAATAACAGAAGCATAAGACGAAAAGGCAGAAATGACAGAAGACTAAGCTGAAGAAGAAACAGAAGAAGCAGAAAACCAAGAAGTAATTGAAAACGCAGAATATGGAGAAGAAACAAAAAAGAGGAAGAAGAACAAGAAGCAGATGTAGAACAAAAAGAAGAATAAGAAGAACAAGAAAAACAAGAAGGAGAAACAGAAGAATAGGACGAAAAGGCAGAAATAAAAGAAGAGTAAGCTGAAAAATCAGAAATAACAGAAGAATAAGCCACATAGGTAGAAATAACAGAAGAATCAGCTAAAGAAGAAACAGAAGAAGCAGAAAACAAAGGAGTAATGCAAAAAGCACAAAATGCAGAGAAACACAGGAAGATGAAGAAGAAGAAGAAGGTGATGTAGAACTACATGAAGAATAGAAGAACTTAGAAGAACAAGAAGGAGAAACAGAAGAATAAAGCCAAAAAGCAGAAATAACAGAAGAATAAGCTGAAAATGTAGAAAAAGCAGAAGAATAAGCCAAAAAGGCAGATATGACAGAAGAATCCGCTGAAGAAGAAACAGAAGCAAAAAACGAAGATGTAATTGAAAAAGAGGAAAATGCAGAAGAAACAGAGGAAGATGAAGAGGAAGAAGAAGGAGCTGTAGAACTACAATAAGAACAAGAAGAACTAAAAGAACAAGAAGAACAAGAAGTATACAGACGAATAAGACGAAAAATCAGATAAAACAGTAGAATCAGCGAAAAAGTAGAAATAAAAGAAGAATAAGCCAAAAAGTTAGAAATAACAGAAGCATAAGCCGAAAAGGCAGAAATGACAGAAGAATAATCTGAAGAAGAAACAGAAGCAGCAGAAAACGAAGAAGTAATTGAAAAAGCAGAAAATGCAGAAGAAAGAGTGGAAGAGGAAGAAGAAGAAGAAGAAGGAGATGTAGAACTAGAAGAATAAAAAGAAGAACAAGAAGAAAAAGAAGAATAAGCAGGAGAAAAGAAGAAGAAGACGAAAAAGCAGCAATAACATGAGAATAAGCTGAAAATTAGAAATAACTGAAGAATAAGACAAAGAGTTAGAAATAACAGAAACATGAGCAGAAAAGGCAATAATGACAAGAATAAGCTGAAGGAAAAACAGAAGAAGCAGAAAACGAAAGTAATTGAAAAAGCAGATTATGCAGAAGAAACAGAGGAAGAGGAAGAAGGAGATGAAGGGGATGTACAACTACAAGAAGAAAACGAGGAACTAGAAAAACAAGAAGAACAAGAAGAAGAAACAGAAGAATAAGACGAAAAAGCAGAAATAAGAGAAGACTAAGCTGTCTCATTAGAAATAACAGAAGAATAAGTTAAAAGGTAGAAATAAGAGAAGCATAAGCCGAAAAGGCAGAAATGACAGAAGAATAAGCTGAAGAAGAAACAGAAGAAGCAGAGAACGAAGAAGTAATTGAAAAAGCAAAAAATGCAGAAGAAACAGAGGAAGAAGAAGAAGGAAATGAAGGAGATGGAGAACTACAAGAAGAACACGAAGAACTAGAAGAACAAGAAGAACAGGAAGGAGAAACAGACAGAAGAATAAGACGAAAAAGCAGAAATAAGGGAAGACTAAGCCAAAAAGTTAGAAATAACAGAAGCATAACCGAAAGGCAGAAATGACAGAAGAATAAGCTGAAGAAGAAACAGAAGTAGAAAACGAAGAAGTAATTGAAAAACCAGAAAATGCAGAAGAAACAGAGGGCGATGAAAAAGGAGAAGAAGGAGAAGTAGAACTTCAAGAAGAAAAAGCAGATATAGAAGAACTAGAAGAACAAGAAGTAGTAAGAGAAGAATAATACGAAAAATCAGATATAACAGAAGAATAAGCTGAAAAAGTAGAAATAACAGAAGAATAAGCCAAAAAGATAGAAATAACAGAAGAAAACGAAGACATAATTGAAACCGCAGAAAACGCAGAAGAAACAGAGGAAGATGAAGAAGAAGGAGATGTAGAACTACAAGAAAAACAAGAAGAACTAGAAGATCTACAAGAACCAGAAGGAGAAACAGAAGAATAAGAGGAAAAATCAGAAACAACAGAAGAATAAGCTGAATAAGCAGAAATAACCAAAGAATAAGCCAAAAACGTAGAAAAAACAGAAGAATAAGCCGAAAAGGCAGAAATGACGGGGGAATAAGCTGAAGAAGAAAGAGCAGAAGCAGAAGACGAAGAAGTAATTGAAAAAGCAGAAAATGCAGAAGAAAGAGTGGACGATGAAGATGAAGAAGAAGGAGATGTAGAACTACAAGAAGAACAAGAAGAAGTAGAAGAACTAGAAGAACAAGAAGGAGAAACAGAAGAATAAGACGAAAAAGCAGAAATAAGAGAAGAATTAGTCAAAAAGGTAGAAATAACGAACGCCTAAGACGAAAAGACAGAAATGACAGAAGAATAAGCGGAAGAAAAAACAAGAGAAGCAAAAAACGAAGAAGTAATTGTAAAAGCAGACAATGCAGAAGAAACAGAGGAAGATGAAGAAGAAGAAGAAAAAGGAGATGTAGAACTACAAGAGAACAAGAACAACTAGAAGAACAAGAAGGAGAAACAGAAGAATAAGAGGAAAAAGCAGATATAAGAGAAGAATAAGACAAAAAGGTAGAAATAACAGAAGCATAAGACGAAAAGGCAGAAATGACAGAAGACTAAGCTGAAGAAGAAACAGAAGAAGCAGAAAACCAAGAAGTAATTGAAAACGCAGAATATGGAGAAGAAACAAAAAAGAGGAAGAAGAACAAGAAGCAGATGTAGAACAAAAAGAAGAATAAGAAGAACAAGAAAAACAAGAAGGAGAAACAGAAGAATAGGACGAAAAGGCAGAAATAAAAGAAGAGTAAGCTGAAAAATCAGAAATAACAGAAGAATAAGCCACATAGGTAGAAATAACAGAAGAATCAGCTAAAGAAGAAACAGAAGAAGCAGAAAACAAAGGAGTAATGCAAAAAGCACAAAATGCAGAGAAACACAGGAAGATGAAGAAGAAGAAGAAGGTGATGTAGAAATACATGAAGAATAGAAGAACTTAGAAGAACAAGAAGGAGAAACAGAAGAATAAAGCCAAAAAGCAGAAATAACAGAAGAATAAGCTGAAAATGTAGAAAAAGCAGAAGAATAAGCCAAAAAGGCAGATATGACAGAAGAATCCGCGGAAGAAGAAACAGAAGCAAAAAACGAAGATGTAATTGAAAAAGAGGAAAATGCAGAAGAAACAGAGGAAGATGAAGAGGAAGAAGAAGGAGCTGTAGAACTACAATAAGAACAAGAAGAACTAAAAGAACAAGAAGAACAAGAAGTATACAGACGAATAAGACGAAAAATCAGATAAAACAGTAGAATCAGCGAAAAAGTAGAAATAAAAGAAGAATAAGCCAAAAAGTTAGAAATAACAGAAGCATAAGCCGAAAAGGCAGAAATGACAGAAGAATAATCTGAAGAAGAAACAGAAGCAGCAGAAAACGAAGAAGTAATTGAAAAAGCAGAAAATGCAGAAGAAAGAGTGGAAGAGGAAGAAGAAGAAGAAGAAGGAGATGTAGAACTAGAAGAATAAAAAGAAGAACAAGAAGAAAAAGAAGAATAAGCAGGAGAAAAGAAGAAGACGAAAAAGCAGCAATAACATGAGAATAAGCTGAAAATTAGAAATAACTGAAGAATAAGACAAAGAGTTAGAAATAACAGAAACATGAGCAGAAAAGGCAATAATGACAAGAATAAGCTGAAGGAAAAACAGAAGAAGCAGAAAACGAAAGTAATTGAAAAAGCAGATTATGCAGAAGAAACAGAGGAAGAGGAAGAAGGAGATGAAGGGGATGTACAACTACAAGAAGAAAACGAGGAACTAGAAAAACAAGAAGAACAAGAAGAAGAAACAGAAGAATAAGACGAAAAAGCAGAAATAAGAGAAGACTAAGCTGTCTCATTAGAAATAACAGAAGAATAAGTTAAAAGGTAGAAATAAGAGAAGCATAAGCCGAAAAGGCAGAAATGACAGAAGAATAAGCTGAAGAAGAAACAGAAGAAGCAGAGAACGAAGAAGTAATTGAAAAAGCAAAAAATGCAGAAGAAACAGAGGAAGAAGAAGAAGGAAATGAAGGAGATGGAGAACTACAAGAAGAACACGAAGAACTAGAAGAACAAGAAGAACAGGAAGGAGAAACAGACAGAAGAATAAGACGAAAAAGCAGAAATAAGGGAAGACTAAGCCAAAAAGTTAGAAATAACAGAAGCATAACCGAAAGGCAGAAATGACAGAAGAATAAGCTGAAGAAGAAACAGAAGTAGAAAACGAAGAAGTAATTGAAAAACCAGAAAATGCAGAAGAAACAGAGGGCGATGAAAAAGGAGAAGAAGGAGAAGTAGAACTTCAAGAAGAAAAAGCAGATATAGAAGAACTAGAAGAACAAGAAGTAGTAAGAGAAGAATAATACGAAAAATCAGATATAACAGAAGAATAAGCTGAAAAAGTAGAAATAACAGAAGAATAAGCCAAAAAGGTAGAAATAACAGAAGAATCAGCCGAAAAGGCCGAAATGACAGAGGAATAAGCTGAAGAAGAAACAGAAGAAACAGAAAACGAAGACATAATTGAAACCGCAGAAAACGCAGAAGAAACAGAGGAAGATGAAGAAGAAGGAGATGTAGAACTACAAGAAAAACAAGAAGAACTAGAAGATCTACAAGAACCAGAAGGAGAAACAGAAGAATAAGAGGAAAAATCAGAAACAACAGAAGAATAAGCTGAATAAGCAGAAATAACCAAAGAATAAGCCAAAAACGTAGAAAAAACAGAAGAATAAGCCGAAAAGGCAGAAATGACGGGGGAATAAGCTGAAGAAGAAAGAGCAGAAGCAGAAGACGAAGAAGTAATTGAAAAAGCAGAAAATGCAGAAGAAAGAGTGGACGATGAAGATGAAGAAGAAGGAGATGTAGAACTACAAGAAGAACAAGAAGAAGTAGAAGAACTAGAAGAACAAGAAGGAGAAACAGAAGAATAAGACGAAAAAGCAGAAATAAGAGAAGAATTAGTCAAAAAGGTAGAAATAACGGACGCCTAAGACGAAAAGGCAGAAATGACAGAAGAATAAGCGGAAGAAAAAACAAGAGAAGCAAAAAACGAAGAAGTAATTGTAAAAGCAGACAATGCAGAAGAAACAGAGGAAGATGAAGAAGAAGAAGAAAAAGGAGATGTAGAACTACAAGAGAACAAGAACAACTAGAAGAACAAGAAGGAGAAACAGAAGAATAAGAGGAAAAAGCAGATATAAGAGAAGAATAAGACAAAAAGGTAGAAATAACAGAAGCATAAGACGAAAAGGCAGAAATGACAGAAGACTAAGCTGAAGAAGAAACAGAAGAAGCAGAAAACCAAGAAGTAATTGAAAACGCAGAATATGGAGAAGAAACAAAAAAGAGG
The DNA here is from genome assembly GCF_964194135.1 of Talpa europaea. Lineage (NCBI taxonomy): Eukaryota > Metazoa > Chordata > Mammalia > Eulipotyphla > Talpidae > Talpa > Talpa europaea. The sequence goes on from NW_028167832.1 coordinate 36,142, forward strand.
AAGAAGAACAAGAAGCAGATGTAGAACAAAAAGAAGAATAAGAAGAACAAGAAAAACAAGAAGGAGAAACAGAAGAATAGGACGAAAAGGCAGAAATAAAAGAAGAGTAAGCTGAAAAATCAGAAATAACAGAAGAATAAGCCACATAGGTAGAAATAACAGAAGAATCAGCTAAAGAAGAAACAGAAGAAGCAGAAAACAAAGGAGTAATGCAAAAAGCACAAAATGCAGAGAAACACAGGAAGATGAAGAAGAAGAAGAAGGTGATGTAGAAATACATGAAGAATAGAAGAACTTAGAAGAACAAGAAGGAGAAACAGAAGAATAAAGCCAAAAAGCAGAAATAACAGAAGAATAAGCTGAAAATGTAGAAAAAGCAGAAGAATAAGCCAAAAAGGCAGATATGACAGAAGAATCCGCTGAAGAAGAAACAGAAGCAAAAAACGAAGATGTAATTGAAAAAGAGGAAAATGCAGAAGAAACAGAGGAAGATGAAGAGGAAGAAGAAGGAGCTGTAGAACTACAATAAGAACAAGAAGAACTAAAAGAACAAGAAGAACAAGAAGTATACAGACGAATAAGACGAAAAATCAGATAAAACAGTAGAATCAGCGAAAAAGTAGAAATAAAAGAAGAATAAGCCAAAAAGTTAGAAATAACAGAAGCATAAGCCGAAAAGGCAGAAATGACAGAAGAATAATCTGAAGAAGAAACAGAAGCAGCAGAAAACGAAGAAGTAATTGAAAAAGCAGAAAATGCAGAAGAAAGAGTGGAAGAGGAAGAAGAAGAAGAAGAAGGAGATGTAGAACTAGAAGAATAAAAAGAAGAACAAGAAGAAAAAGAAGAATAAGCAGGAGAAAAGAAGAAGAAGACGAAAAAGCAGAAATAACATGAGAATAAGCTGAAAATTAGAAATAACTGAAGAATAAGACAAAGAGTTAGAAATAACAGAAACATGAGCAGAAAAGGCAATAATGACAAGAATAAGCTGAAGGAAAAACAGAAGAAGCAGAAAACGAAAGTAATTGAAAAAGCAGATTATGCAGAAGAAACAGAGGAAGAGGAAGAAGGAGATGAAGGGGATGTACAACTACAAGAAGAAAACGAGGAACTAGAAAAACAAGAAGAACAAGAAGAAGAAACAGAAGAATAAGACGAAAAAGCAGAAATAAGAGAAGACTAAGCTGTCTCATTAGAAATAACAGAAGAATAAGTTAAAAGGTAGAAATAAGAGAAGCATAAGCCGAAAAGGCAGAAATGACAGAAGAATAAGCTGAAGAAGAAACAGAAGAAGCAGAGAACGAAGAAGTAATTGAAAAAGCAAAAAATGCAGAAGAAACAGAGGAAGAAGAAGAAGGAAATGAAGGAGATGGAGAACTACAAGAAGAACACGAAGAACTAGAAGAACAAGAAGAACAGGAAGGAGAAACAGACAGAAGAATAAGACGAAAAAGCAGAAATAAGGGAAGACTAAGCCAAAAAGTTAGAAATAACAGAAGCATAACCGAAAGGCAGAAATGACAGAAGAATAAGCTGAAGAAAAAACAGAAGTAGAAAACGAAGAAGTAATTGAAAAACCAGAAAATGCAGAAGAAACAGAGGGCGATGAAAAAGGAGAAGAAGGAGAAGTAGAACTTCAAGAAGAAAAAGCAGATATAGAAGAACTAGAAGAACAAGAAGTAGTAAGAGAAGAATAATACGAAAAATCAGATATAACAGAAGAATAAGCTGAAAAAGTAGAAATAACAGAAGAATAAGCCAAAAAGGTAGAAATAACAGAAGAATCAGCCGAAAAGGCCGAAATGACAGAGGAATAAGCTGAAGAAGAAACAGAAGAAACAGAAAACGAAGACATAATTGAAACCGCAGAAAACGCAGAAGAAACAGAGGAAGATGAAGAAGAAGGAGATGTAGAACTACAAGAAAAACAAGAAGAACTAGAAGATCTACAAGAACCAGAAGGAGAAACAGAAGAATAAGAGGAAAAATCAGAAACAACAGAAGAATAAGCTGAATAAGCAGAAATAACCAAAGAATAAGCCAAAAACGTAGAAAAAACAGAAGAATAAGCCGAAAAGGCAGAAATGACGGGGGAATAAGCTGAAGAAGAAAGAGCAGAAGCAGAAGACGAAGAAGTAATTGAAAAAGCAGAAAATGCAGAAGAAAGAGTGGACGATGAAGATGAAGAAGAAGGAGATGTAGAACTACAAGAAGAACAAGAAGAAGTAGAAGAACTAGAAGAACAAGAAGGAGAAACAGAAGAATAAGACGAAAAAGCAGAAATAAGAGAAGAATTAGTCAAAAAGGTAGAAATAACGGACGCCTAAGACGAAAAGGCAGAAATGACAGAAGAATAAGCGGAAGAAAAAACAAGAGAAGCAAAAAACGAAGAAGTAATTGTAAAAGCAGACAATGCAGAAGAAACAGAGGAAGATGAAGAAGAAGAAGAAAAAGGAGATGTAGAACTACAAGAGAACAAGAACAACTAGAAGAACAAGAAGGAGAAACAGAAGAATAAGAGGAAAAAGCAGATATAAGAGAAGAATAAGACAAAAAGGTAGAAATAACAGAAGCATAAGACGAAAAGGCAGAAATGACAGAAGACTAAGCTGAAGAAGAAACAGAAGAAGCAGAAAACCAAGAAGTCATTGAAAACGCAGAATATGGAGAAGAAACAAAAAAGAGGAAGAAGAACAAGAAGCAGATGTAGAACAAAAAGAAGAATAAGAAGAACAAGAAAAACAAGAAGGAGAAACAGAAGAATAGGACGAAAAGGCAGAAATAAAAGAAGAGTAAGCTGAAAAATCAGAAATAACAGAAGAATAAGCCACATAGGTAGAAATAACAGAAGAATCAGCTAAAGAAGAAACAGAAGAAGCAGAAAACAAAGGAGTAATGCAAAAAGCACAAAATGCAGAGAAACACAGGAAGATGAAGAAGAAGAAGAAGGTGATGTAGAAATACATGAAGAATAGAAGAACTTAGAAGAACAAGAAGGAGAAACAGAAGAATAAAGCCAAAAAGCAGAAATAACAGAAGAATAAGCTGAAAATGTAGAAAAAGCAGAAGAATAAGCCAAAAAGGCAGATATGACAGAAGAATCCGCTGAAGAAGAAACAGAAGCAAAAAACGAAGATGTAATTGAAAAAGAGGAAAATGCAGAAGAAACAGAGGAAGATGAAGAGGAAGAAGAAGGAGCTGTAGAACTACAATAAGAACAAGAAGAACTAAAAGAACAAGAAGAACAAGAAGTATACAGACGAATAAGACGAAAAATCAGATAAAACAGTAGAATCAGCGAAAAAGTAGAAATAAAAGAAGAATAAGCCAAAAAGTTAGAAATAACAGAAGCATAAGCCGAAAAGGCAGAAATGACAGAAGAATAATCTGAAGAAGAAACAGAAGCAGCAGAAAACGAAGAAGTAATTGAAAAAGCAGAAAATGCAGAAGAAAGAGTGGAAGAGGAAGAAGAAGAAGAAGAAGGAGATGTAGAACTAGAAGAATAAAAAGAAGAACAAGAAGAAAAAGAAGAATAAGCAGGAGAAAAGAAGAAGAAGACGAAAAAGCAGAAATAACATGAGAATAAGCTGAAAATTAGAAATAACTGAAGAATAAGACAAAGAGTTAGAAATAACAGAAACATGAGCAGAAAAGGCAATAATGACAAGAATAAGCTGAAGGAAAAACAGAAGAAGCAGAAAACGAAAGTAATTGAAAAAGCAGATTATGCAGAAGAAACAGAGGAAGAGGAAGAAGGAGATGAAGGGGATGTACAACTACAAGAAGAAAACGAGGAACTAGAAAAACAAGAAGAACAAGAAGAAGAAACAGAAGAATAAGACGAAAAAGCAGAAATAAGAGAAGACTAAGCTGTCTCATTAGAAATAACAGAAGAATAAGTTAAAAGGTAGAAATAAGAGAAGCATAAGCCGAAAAGGCAGAAATGACAGAAGAATAAGCTGAAGAAGAAACAGAAGAAGCAGAGAACGAAGAAGTAATTGAAAAAGCAAAAAATGCAGAAGAAACAGAGGAAGAAGAAGAAGGAAATGAAGGAGATGGAGAACTACAAGAAGAACACGAAGAACTAGAAGAACAAGAAGAACAGGAAGGAGAAACAGACAGAAGAATAAGACGAAAAAGCAGAAATAAGGGAAGACTAAGCCAAAAAGTTAGAAATAACAGAAGCATAACCGAAAGGCAGAAATGACAGAAGAATAAGCTGAAGAAAAAACAGAAGTAGAAAACGAAGAAGTAATTGAAAAACCAGAAAATGCAGAAGAAACAGAGGGCGATGAAAAAGGAGAAGAAGGAGAAGTAGAACTTCAAGAAGAAAAAGCAGATATAGAAGAACTAGAAGAACAAGAAGTAGTAAGAGAAGAATAATACGAAAAATCAGATATAACAGAAGAATAAGCTGAAAAAGTAGAAATAACAGAAGAATAAGCCAAAAAGGTAGAAATAACAGAAGAATCAGCCGAAAAGGCCGAAATGACAGAGGAATAAGCTGAAGAAGAAACAGAAGAAACAGAAAACGAAGACATAATTGAAACCGCAGAAAACGCAGAAGAAACAGAGGAAGATGAAGAAGAAGGAGATGTAGAACTACAAGAAAAACAAGAAGAACTAGAAGATCTACAAGAACCAGAAGGAGAAACAGAAGAATAAGAGGAAAAATCAGAAACAACAGAAGAATAAGCTGAATAAGCAGAAATAACCAAAGAATAAGCCAAAAACGTAGAAAAAACAGAAGAATAAGCCGAAAAGGCAGAAATGACGGGGGAATAAGCTGAAGAAGAAAGAGCAGAAGCAGAAGACGAAGAAGTAATTGAAAAAGCAGAAAATGCAGAAGAAAGAGTGGACGATGAAGATGAAGAAGAAGGAGATGTAGAACTACAAGAAGAACAAGAAGAAGTAGAAGAACTAGAAGAACAAGAAGGAGAAACAGAAGAATAAGACGAAAAAGCAGAAATAAGAGAAGAATTAGTCAAAAAGGTAGAAATAACGGACGCCTAAGACGAAAAGGCAGAAATGACAGAAGAATAAGCGGAAGAAAAAACAAGAGAAGCAAAAAACGAAGAAGTAATTGTAAAAGCAGACAATGCAGAAGAAACAGAGGAAGATGAAGAAGAAGAAGAAAAAGGAGATGTAGAACTACAAGAGAACAAGAACAACTAGAAGAACAAGAAGGAGAAACAGAAGAATAAGAGGAAAAAGCAGATATAAGAGAAGAATAAGACAAAAAGGTAGAAATAACAGAAGCATAAGACGAAAAGGCAGAAATGACAGAAGACTAAGCTGAAGAAGAAACAGAAGAAGCAGAAAACCAAGAAGTCATTGAAAACGCAGAATATGGAGAAGAAACAAAAAAGAGGAAGAAGAACAAGAAGCAGATGTAGAACAAAAAGAAGAATAAGAAGAACAAGAAAAACAAGAAGGAGAAACAGAAGAATAGGACGAAAAGGCAGAAATAAAAGAAGAGTAAGCTGAAAAATCAGAAATAACAGAAGAATAAGCCACATAGGTAGAAATAACAGAAGAATCAGCTAAAGAAGAAACAGAAGAAGCAGAAAACAAAGGAGTAATGCAAAAAGCACAAAATGCAGAGAAACACAGGAAGATGAAGAAGAAGAAGAAGGTGATGTAGAAATACATGAAGAATAGAAGAACTTAGAAGAACAAGAAGGAGAAACAGAAGAATAAAGCCAAAAAGCAGAAATAACAGAAGAATAAGCTGAAAATGTAGAAAAAGCAGAAGAATAAGCCAAAAAGGCAGATATGACAGAAGAATCCGCTGAAGAAGAAACAGAAGCAAAAAACGAAGATGTAATTGAAAAAGAGGAAAATGC
>NW_028167831.1:0-41797 GCF_964194135.1 Talpa europaea
GAAAACACGAAGAACAAGAAGTAGAAACAGAAGAATAAGACGAAAAGAAAGAAATAACAGAATAAGCAGAAAAAGTAGAAATAACAGAAGTATAAGCCAAAAAGCAGGAATAACCGAAGAATAAGCCGAAAAACCTGAAATAACGGACGAACAAGCCGAAAAAGAAGAAATAACAGAAGCAGCTGTAAAAGCCGAAATAAGAGACGAAAAAGCCGAACAAGTATAAATAACAGAAGAATGAGCTGAAAAAACAGATAAAACAGAAGAATAAGCCGAAAAAGCAGAATTACAGAAGAAGAAGCCAAAAGAGCAGATATAACAGAAGAAGAAGCTGAAGTAAAACCAAAAGAAGCAGAAGAAGAAGTAATTGAAAAAGGAGAAAATGCAGAAGAAACAGTCGAAGGTGAAGAGGAAGGAGAAGTATAAGAAGAAGAAGAAGAAGGAGATGTAGAAGTACAAGAAGAACAAGGGTGAACTAAAAGAACAAGAAGAACAAGAAGTTGAAACAGAAGAATAAGACGAAAAAGCAGAAAATACAGAAGAATAAACTGAAGAAGAAGCAGAAGAAGCAGAAATTGAAAAGCAGAAAATTCAGAAGAAGCAGAAGATGATGAAGAAGGAGAGGTAGAACTACCAAAAGAACAAGAAGAACTAGAAGAACAAACAGAAGAATAAGCCTAAAAGTAGAAGTAACAGAAGACTAAGACGAACAGGCAAAAATAACCGAATAAGCCTAAAAACCTGAAATAATGGTGGAATAAGACGAAAAAGCAGAAATGACAGAAGAAGAAGCAGAAGAAGCAGAACAAGGAGAAGAAGAAGAAATAGAAAAAGCATAAAATGCTTAATAAACTGAAGAAGATGATAAGAAGAAGAAGAAAAAGAAGGAGTTGTAGAATTATAAGAAGAACAAGAAGTACTAGAAGAACAAGAAGAACTAGGAAAACAAGAAGAACAAGAAGTAGAAACAGAAGAATAAGACGAAAAGAAAGAAATAACAGAATAAGCAGAAAAAGTAGAAATAACAGAAGTATAAACCGAAAAGCAGAAATAACCGAAGAATAAGCCGAAAAACCTGAAATAACGGAGGAACAAGCCGAAAAAGCAGACATAACAGAAGAAGCCGAAAAAGCAGAAATAAGAGAAGAAAAAGCCGAACAAGCATAAATAACAGAAGAATGAGCTGAAAAAAGAGATAAAACAGAAGAATAAGCCGAGAAAGCAGAATAACAGAAGAAGAAGCCAAAAGAGCACATATAACAGAAGAAGAAGCTGAAGTAAAACCAAAAGAAGCAGCAGAAGAAGAAGTAATTGAAAAAGGAGAAAATGCAGAAGAAACAGAAAAAGGTGAAGAGGAAGAAGATGTATAAGAATAAGAAGGAGATGTAGAAGTACAAGAAGAACAAGGGGGAACTAAAAGAACAAGAAGAAGAAGAAGTTGAAAGAGAAGAATAAGTCGAAAAAGCAGAAAATACAGAAGAATAAGCTGAAGAAGAAGCAGAAGAAGCAGAAATTGAAAAGCAGAAAATTGAGAAGAAGCAGAAGATGATGAAGAAGAAGGAGAGGTAGAACTACCAGAAGAACAAGAAGAACTAGAAGAACAAACAGAAGAATAAGCCTAAAAGTAGAAGTAACAGAAGACTAAGACGAAAAGGCAAAAATAGCCGAATAAGCCTAAAAACCTGAAATAATGGTGGAATAAGACGAAAAAGCAGAAATGACAGAAGAAGAAGCAGAAGAAGCAGAAGAAGGAGAAGAGGAAGAAATAGAAAAAGCAGAAAATGCTTAATAAACTGAAGAAGATGAATAAGAAGAAGAAGAAAAAGAAGGAGATGTAGAACTGTAAGAAGAACAAGAAGTACTGGAAGAACAAGAAATACTAGGAAAGCACGAAGAACAAGAAGTAGAAACAGAAGAATAAGACGAAAAGAAAGAAATAACAGAATAAGCAGAAAAAGTGGAAATAACAGAAGTATAAGCCAAAAAGCAGGAATAACCGAAGAATAAGCCGAAACCCTGAAATAACGGAGGAACAAGCCGAAAAAGAAGAAATAACAGAAGAAGCTGTAAAAGCAGAAATAAGAGAAGAAAAAGCCGAACAAGTATAAATAACAGAAGAATGAGCTGAAAAAACAGATAAAACAGAAGAATAAGCCGAAAAAGCAGAATAACAGAAGAAGAAACCAAAAGAGCAGATATAACAGAAGAAGAAGCTGAAGTATAACCAAAATAAGCAGAAGAAGAAGTAATTGAAAAAGGAGAAAATGCAGAAGAAACAGTCGAAGGTGAAGAGGAAGGAGAAGTATAAGAAGAAGAAGAAGGAGATGTAGAAGTACAAGAAGAACAAGGGTGAACTAAAAGAACAAGAAGAAGAAGAAGTTGAAACAGAAGAATAAGACGAAAAAGCAGAAAATACAGAAGAATAAACTGAAGAAGAAGCAGAAGAAGCAGAAATTGAAAAGCAGAAAATTCAGAAGAAGCAGAAGATGATGAAGAAGAAGGAGATGTAGAACTACCAGAAGAACAAGAAGAACTAGAAGAACAAACAGAAGAATAAGCCTAAAAGTAGAAGTAACAGAAGACTAAGACGAACAGGCAAAAATAACCGAATAAGCCTAAAAACCTGAAAAAATGATGGAATAAGACGAAAAAGCAGAAAATACAGAAGAATAAGCTGAAGAAGAAGCAGAAATTGAAAAGCAGAAAATTCAGAAGAAGCAGAAGATGATGAAGAAGAAGGAGAGGTAGAACTACCAGAAGAACAAGAAGAACTAGAAGAACAAACAGAAGAATAAGCCTAAAAGTAGAAGTAACAGAAGACTAAGACGAACAGGCAAAAATAGCCGAATAAGCCTAAAAACCTGAAATAATGGTGGAATAAGACGAAAAAGCAGAAATGACAGAAGAAGAACCAGAAGAAGCAGAAGAAGGAGAAGAAGAAGAAATAGATAAAGCAGAAAATGCTTAATAAACTAAAGAAGATGAATAAGAGGAAGAAGAAAAAGAAGGAGATGTAGAACTGTAAGAAGAACAAGAAGTACTGGAAGAACAAGAAATACTAGGAAAACACGAAGAACAAGAAGTAGAAACAGAAGAATAAGACGAAAAGAAAGAAATAACAGAATAAGCAGAAAAAGTAGAAATAACAGAAGTATAAGCCAAAAAGCAGGAATAACCGAAGAATAAGCCGAAAAACCTGAAATAACGGACGAACAAGCCGAAAAAGAAGAAATAACAGAAGCAGCTGTAAAAGCCGAAATAAGAGACGAAAAAGCCGAACAAGTATAAATAACAGAAGAATGAGCTGAAAAAACAGATAAAACAGAAGAATAAGCCGAAAAAGCAGAATTACAGAAGAAGAAGCCAAAAGAGCAGATATAACAGAAGAAGAAGCTGAAGTAAAACCAAAAGAAGCAGAAGAAGAAGTAATTGAAAAAGGAGAAAATGCAGAAGTAACAGTCGAAGGTGAAGAGGAAGGAGAAGTATAAGAAGAAGAAGAAGAAGGAGATGTAGAAGTACAAGAAGAACAAGGGTGAACTAAAAGAACAAGAAGAACAAGAAGTTGAAACAGAAGAATAAGACGAAAAAGCAGAAAATACAGAAGAATAAACTGAAGAAGAAGCAGAAGAAGCAGAAATTGAAAAGCAGAAAATTCAGAAGAAGCAGAAGATGATGAAGAAGGAGAGGTAGAACTACCAAAAGAACAAGAAGAACTAGAAGAACAAACAGAAGAATAAGCCTAAAAGTAGAAGTAACAGAAGACTAAGACGAACAGGCAAAAATAACCGAATAAGCCTAAAAACCTGAAATAATGGTGGAATAAGACGAAAAAGCAGAAATGACAGAAGAAGAAGCAGAAGAAGCAGAACAAGGAGAAGAAGAAGAAATAGAAAAAGCATAAAATGCTTAATAAACTGAAGAAGATGATAAGAAGAAGAAGAAAAAGAAGGAGTTGTAGAATTATAAGAAGAACAAGAAGTACTAGAAGAACAAGAAGAACTAGGAAAACAAGAAGAACAAGAAGTAGAAACAGAAGAATAAGACGAAAAGAAAGAAATAACAGAATAAGCAGAAAAAGTAGAAATAACAGAAGTATAAACCGAAAAGCAGAAATAACCGAAGAATAAGCCGAAAAACCTGAAATAACGGAGGAACAAGCCGAAAAAGCAGACATAACAGAAGAAGCCGAAAAAGCAGAAATAAGAGAAGAAAAAGCCGAACAAGCATAAATAACAGAAGAATGAGCTGAAAAAAGAGATAAAACAGAAGAATAAGCCGAGAAAGCAGAATAACAGAAGAAGAAGCCAAAAGAGCACATATAACAGAAGAAGAAGCTGAAGTAAAACCAAAAGAAGCAGCAGAAGAAGAAGTAATTGAAAAAGGAGAAAATGCAGAAGAAACAGAAAAAGGTGAAGAGGAAGAAGATGTATAAGAATAAGAAGGAGATGTAGAAGTACAAGAAGAACAAGGGGGAACTAAAAGAACAAGAAGAAGAAGAAGTTGAAAGAGAAGAATAAGTCGAAAAAGCAGAAAATACAGAAGAATAAGCTGAAGAAGAAGCAGAAGAAGCAGAAATTGAAAAGCAGAAAATTGAGAAGAAGCAGAAGATGATGAAGAAGAAGGAGAGGTAGAACTACCAGAAGAACAAGAAGAACTAGAAGAACAAACAGAAGAATAAGCCTAAAAGTAGAAGTAACAGAAGACTAAGACGAAAAGGCAAAAATAGCCGAATAAGCCTAAAAACCTGAAATAATGGTGGAATAAGACGAAAAAGCAGAAATGACAGAAGAAGAAGCAGAAGAAGCAGAAGAAGGAGAAGAGGAAGAAATAGAAAAAGCAGAAAATGCTTAATAAACTGAAGAAGATGAATAAGAAGAAGAAGAAAAAGAAGGAGATGTAGAACTGTAAGAAGAACAAGAAGTACTGGAAGAACAAGAAATACTAGGAAAGCACGAAGAACAAGAAGTAGAAACAGAAGAATAAGACGAAAAGAAAGAAATAACAGAATAAGCAGAAAAAGTGGAAATAACAGAAGTATAAGCCAAAAAGCAGGAATAACCGAAGAATAAGCCGAAACCCTGAAATAACGGAGGAACAAGCCGAAAAAGAAGAAATAACAGAAGAAGCTGTAAAAGCAGAAATAAGAGAAGAAAAAGCCGAACAAGTATAAATAACAGAAGAATGAGCTGAAAAAACAGATAAAACAGAAGAATAAGCCGAAAAAGCAGAATAACAGAAGAAGAAACCAAAAGAGCAGATATAACAGAAGAAGAAGCTGAAGTATAACCAAAATAAGCAGAAGAAGAAGTAATTGAAAAAGGAGAAAATGCAGAAGAAACAGTCGAAGGTGAAGAGGAAGGAGAAGTATAAGAAGAAGAAGAAGGAGATGTAGAAGTACAAGAAGAACAAGGGTGAACTAAAAGAACAAGAAGAAGAAGAAGTTGAAACAGAAGAATAAGACGAAAAAGCAGAAAATACAGAAGAATAAACTGAAGAAGAAGCAGAAGAAGCAGAAATTGAAAAGCAGAAAATTCAGAAGAAGCAGAAGATGATGAAGAAGAAGGAGATGTAGAACTACCAGAAGAACAAGAAGAACTAGAAGAACAAACAGAAGAATAAGCCTAAAAGTAGAAGTAACAGAAGACTAAGACGAACAGGCAAAAATAACCGAATAAGCCTAAAAACCTGAAAAAATGATGGAATAAGACGAAAAAGCAGAAAATACAGAAGAATAAGCTGAAGAAGAAGCAGAAATTGAAAAGCAGAAAATTCAGAAGAAGCAGAAGATGATGAAGAAGAAGGAGAGGTAGAACTACCAGAAGAACAAGAAGAACTAGAAGAACAAACAGAAGAATAAGCCTAAAAGTAGAAGTAACAGAAGACTAAGACGAAAAGGCAAAAATAACCGAATAAGCCTAAAAACCTGAAATAATGGTGGAATAAGACGAAAAAGCAGAAATGACAGAAGAAGAAGCAGAAGATGCAGAAGAAGGAGAAGAAGAAGAAATAGAAAAAGCTGAAAATGCTTAATAAACTGAAGAAGATGAATAAGAAGAAGAAGAAAAAGAAGGAGATGTAGAACTATACTAAGAACAAGAAGTACTAGAAGAACAAGAAGAACTAGGAAAACAAGAAGAACAAGAAGTAGAAACAGAAGAATAAGACGAAAAGAAAGAAATAACAGAATAAGCAGAAAAAGTAGAAATATCAGAAGTATAAGCCGAAAAGCAGAAATAACCGAAGAATAAGCCGAAAAACCTGAAATAACGGAGAAATAATCCGAAAAAGCAGAAATTAAAGAATAAGCCGAAAAAGCAGAAATGGGATAAGAAAAAGCCGTATAAGCATAAATAACAGAAGAATGAGCTGAAAAAACAGATAAAACAGAAGAATAAGCCGAAAAAGCAGAATAACAGAAGAAGAAACCAAAAGAGCAGATATAACAGAAGAAGCTGAAGTAAAACCAAAAGAAGCAGAAGAAGAAGTAATTGAAAAAGGAGAAAATGCAGAAGAAACAGTCGAAGGTGAAGAGGAAGGAGAAGTATAAGAAGAAGAAGAAGAAGGAGATGTAGAAGTACAAGAAGATCAAGGGTGAACTAACAGAACAAGAAGAAGAAGAAGTTGAAACAGAAGAATAAGACGAAAAAGCAGAAAATACAGAAGAATAAACTGAAGAAGAAGCAGAAGAAGCAGAAATTGAAAAGCAGAAAATTCAGAAGAAGCAGAAGATGATGAAGAAGAAGGAGAGGTAGAACTACCAGAAGAACAAGAAGAACTAGAAGAACAAACAGAAGAATAAGCCTAAAAGTAGAAGTAACAGAAGAATAAGACGAACAGGCAAAAATAGCCGAATAAGCCTAAAAACCTGAAATAATGGTGGTATAAGACGAAAAAGCAGAAATGACAGAAGAAGAAGCAGAAGAAGCAGAAGAAGGAGAAGAAGAAGAAATAGATAAAGCAGAAAATGCTTAATAAACTAAGGAAGATGAATAAGAGGAAGAAGAAAAAGAAGGAGATGTAGAACTGTAAGAAGAACAAGAAGTACTGGAAGAACAAGAAATACTAGGAAAACACGAAGAACAAGAAGTAGAAACAGAAGAATAAGACGAAAAGAAAGAAATAACAGAATAAGCAGAAAAAGTAGAAATAACAGAAGTATAAGCCAAAAAGCAGGAATAACCGAAGAATAAGCCGAAAAACCTGAAATAACGGACGAACAAGCCGAAAAAGAAGAAATAACAGAAGCAGCTGTAAAAGCCGAAATAAGAGACGAAAAAGCCGAACAAGTATAAATAACAGAAGAATGAGCTGAAAAAACAGATAAAACAGAAGAATAAGCCGAAAAAGCAGAATTACAGAAGAAGAAGCCAAAAGAGCAGATATAACAGAAGAAGAAGCTGAAGTAAAACCAAAAGAAGCAGAAGAAGAAGTAATTGAAAAAGGAGAAAATGCAGAAGAAACAGTCGAAGGTGAAGAGGAAGGAGAAGTATAAGAAGAAGAAGAAGAAGGAGATGTAGAAGTACAAGAAGAACAAGGGAGAACTAAAAGAACAAGAAGAACAAGAAGTTGAAACAGAAGAATAAGACGAAAAAGCAGAAAATACAGAAGAATAAACTGAAGAAGAAGCAGAAGAAGCAGAAATTGAAAAGCAGAAAATTCAGAAGAAGCAGAAGATGATGAAGAAGAAGGAGAGGTAGAACTACCAAAAGAACAAGAAGAACTAGAAGAACAAACAGAAGAATAAGCCTAAAAGTAGAAGTAACAGAAGACTAAGACGAAAAGGCAAAAATAACCGAATAAGCCTAAAAACCTGAAATAATGGTGGAATAAGACGAAAAAGCAGATATGACAGAAGAAGAAGCAGAAGAAGCAGAAGAAGGAGAAGAAGAAGAAATAGAAAAAGCAGAAAATGCTTAATAAACTGAAGAAGATGATAAGAAGAAGAAGAAAAAGAAGGAGATGTAGAATTATAAGAAGAACAAGAAGTACTAGAAGAACAAGAAGAACTAGGAAAACAAGAAGAACAAGAAGTAGAAACAGAAGAATAAGACGAAAAGAAAGAAATAACAGAATAAGCAGAAAAAGTAGAAATAACAGAAGTATAAACCGAAAAGCAGAAATAACCGAAGAATAAGCCGAAAAACCTGAAATAACGGAGGAACAAGCCGAAAAAGCAGACATAACAGAAGAAGCCGAAAAAGCAGAAATAAGAGAAGAAAAAGCCGAACAAGCATAAATAACAGAAGAATGAGCTGAAAAAAGAGATAAAACAGAAGAATAAGCCGAGAAAGCAGAATAAAAGAAGAAGAAGCCAAAAGAGCACATATAACAGAAGAAGAAGCTGAAGTAAAACCAAAAGAAGCAGCAGAAGAAGAAGTAATTGAAAAAGGAGAAAATGCAGAAGAAACAGAAAAAGGTGAAGAGGAAGAAGATGTATAAGAATAAGAAGGAGATGTAGAAGTACAAGAAGAACAAGGGGGAACTAAAAGAACAAGAAGAAGAAGAAGTTGAAACAGAAGAATAAGTCGAAAAAGCAGAAAATACAGAAGAATAAGCTGAAGAAGAAGCAGAAGAAGCAGAAATTGAAAAGCAGATAACTGAGAAGAAGCAGAAGATGATGAAGAAGAAGGAGAGGTAGAACTACCAGAAGAACAAGAAGAACTAGAAGAACAAACAGAAGAATAAGCCTAAAAGTAGAAGTAACAGAAGACAAAGACGAAAAGGCAAAAAATAGCCGAATAAGCCTAAAAACCTGAAATAATGGTGGAATAAGACGAAAAAGCAGAAATGACAGTAGAAGAAGCAGAAGAAGCAGAAGAAGGAGAAGAGGAAGAAATAGAAAAAGCAGAAAATGCTTAATAAACTGAAGAAGATGAATAAGAAGAAGAAGAAAAAGAAGGAGATGTAGAACTGTAAGAAGAACAAGAAGTACTGGAAGAACAAGAAATACTAGGAAAACACGAAGAACAAGAAGTAGAAACAGAAGAATAAGACGAAAAGAAAGAAATAACAGAATAAGCAGAAAAAGTAGAAATAACAGAAGTATAAGCCAAAAAGCAGGAATAACCGAAGAATAAGCCGAAACCCTGAAATAACGGAGGAACAAGCCGAAAAAGAAGAAATAACAGAAGAAGCTGTAAAAGCAGAAATAGGAGAAGAAAAAGCCGAACAAGTATAAATAACAGAAGAATGAGCTGAAAAAACAGATAAAACAGAAGAATAAGCCGAAAAAGCAGAATAACAGAAGAAGAAACCAAAAGAGCAGATATAACAGAAGAGGAAGCTGAAGTAAAACCAAAAGAATCAGAAGAAGAAGTAATTGAAAAAGGAGAAAATGCAGAAGAAACAGTCGAAGGTGAAGAGGAAGGAGAAGTATAAGAAGAAGAAGAAGAAGGAGATGTAGAAGTACAAGAAGAACAAGGGTGAACTAAAAGAAAAAGAAGAAGAAGAAGTTGAAACAGAAGAATAAGACGAAAAAGCAGAAAATACAGAAGAATAAACTGAAGAAGAAGCAGAAGAAGCAGAAATTGAAAAGCAGAAAATTCAGAAGAAGCAGAAGATGATGAAAAGAAGAAGGAGATGTAGAACTACCAGAAGAACCAGAAGAACTAGAAGAACAAACAGAAGAATAAGCCTAAAAGTAGAAGTAACAGAAGACTAAGACGAACAGGCAAAAATAACCGAATAATCCTAAAAACCTGAAAAAATGATGGAATAAGACGAAAAAGCAGAAAATTCAGAAGAATAAGCTGAAGAAGAAGCAGAAATTGAAAAGCAGAAAATTCAGAAGAAGCAGAAGATGATGAAGAAGAAGGAGAGGTAGAACTACCAGAAGAACAAGAAGAACTAGAAGAACAAACAGAAGAATAAGCCTAAAAGTAGAAGTAACAGAAGACTAAGACGAAAAGGCAAAAATAACCGAATAAGCCTAAAAACCTGAAATAATGGTGGAATAAGACGAAAAAGCAGAAATGACAGAAGAAGAAGCAGAAGATGCAGTGGAGGAGAAGAAAAAGAAATAGAAAAAGCAAAAATGCTTAATAAACTGAAGAAGTTGAATAAGAAGAAGAAGAAAAAGAAGGAGATGTAGAACTATACTAAGAACAAGAAGTACTAGAAGAACAAGAAGAACTAGGAAAACAAGAAGAACAAGAAGTAGAAACAGAAGAATAAGACGAAAAGAAAGAAATAACAGAATAAGCAGAAAAAGTAGAAATATCAGAAGTATAAGCCGAAAAGCAGAAATAACCGAAGAATAAGCCGAAAAACCTGAAATAACGGAGAAATAAGCCGAAAAAGCAGAAATTAAAGAATAAGCCGAAAAAGCAGAAATGGGATAAGAAAAAGCCGAATAAGCATAAATAACAGAAGAATGAGCTGAAAAAACAGATAAAACAGAAGAATAAGCCGAAAAAGCAGAATAACAGAAGAAGAAACCAAAAGATCAGATATAACTGAAGAAGAAGCTGAAGTAAAACCAAAAGAAGCAGAAGAAGAAGTAATTGAAAAAGGAGAAAATGCAGAAGAAACAGTCGAAGGTGAAGAGGAAGGAGAAGTATAAGAAGAAGAAGAAGAAGGAGATGTAGAAGTACAAGAAGATCAAGGGTGAACTAACAGAACAAGAAGAAGAAGAAGTTGAAACAGAAGAATAAGACGAAAAAGCAGAAAATACAGAAGAATAAACTGAAGAAGAAGCAGAAGAAGCAGAAATTGAAAAGCAGAAAATTCAGAAGAAGCAGAAGATGATGAAGAAGAAGGAGAGGTAGAACTACCAGAAGAAGAAGAACTAGAAGAACAAACAGAAGAATAAGCCTAAAAGTAGAAGTAACAGAAGACTAAGACGAAAAGGCAAAAATAGCCGAATAAGCCTAAAAACCTGAAATAATGGTGGAATAAGACGAAAAAGCAGAAATGACAGAAGAAGAAGCAGAAGAAGCAGAAGAAGGAGAAGAAGAAGAAATAGAAAAAGCAGAAAATGCTTAATAAACTGAAGAAGATGATAAGAAGAAGAAGAAAAAGAAGGAGATGTAGAATTATAAGAAGAACAAGAAGTACTAGAAGAACAAGAAGAACTAGGAAAACAAGAAGAACAAGAAGTAGAAACAGAAGAATAAGACGAAAAGAAAGAAATAACAGAATAAGCAGAAAAAGTAGAAATAACAGAAGTATAGACCGAAAAGCAGAAATAACCGAAGAATAAGCCGAAAAACCTGAAATAACGGAGGAACAAGCCGAAAAAGCAGACATAACAGAAGAAGCCGAAAAAGCAGAAATAAGAGAAGAAAAAGCCGAACAAGCATAAATAACAGAAGAATGAGCTGAAAAAACAGATAAAACAGAAGAATAAGCCGAAAAAGCAGAATAACAGAAGAAGAAGCCAAAAGAGCACATATCACAGAAGAAGAAGCTGAAGTAAAAACAAAAGAAGCAGCAGAAGAAGAAGTAATTGAAAAAGGAGAAAATGCAGAAGAAACAGAAGAAGGTGAAGAGGAAGAAGATGTATAAGAATAAGAAGGAGATGTAGAAGTACAAGAAGAACAAGGGGGACCTAAAAGAACAAGAAGAACAAGAAGTTGAAACAGAAGAATAAGTCAAAAAAGCAGAAAATAGGGCCTCCCCGGAGGCGCAGCGGTTGAGCGCTGGGTTGCGAGGCTGCCCGCGGCCTCTGCGGCGCCAGTTCGATCCCGGCTGCTCCCCGGCCACCGGAGGAGGGTCCCACATGGCGTGCAGACCTCACCTGCCGCCCGCTGCTCCCCTCAGCAGTGTGCTTCGGTCCTTCTGCCTGCTCTGCTCCCTGCTCTGGCTCTGGTGAATTCTCTCACCCTCCCGCGCTTCTGACTGTACCTAGTGCATGTATAAACAAAACAAACAAACAAACAAACCAGCAAACAAATAAATAAAGCATGCCTCTATAAAAAAAAAAAAAAAAAAAAAAAAAAGCAATGTGTTAAAAAAAAAAAAAAAAGCAGAAAATACAGAAGAATAAGCTGAGAAAAAGCAGAAGAAGCAGAAATTGAAAAGCAGAAAATTCAGAAGAAGCAGAAGATGATGAAGAAGAAGGAGAGGTAGAACTACCAGAAGAACAAGAAGAACTAGAAGAACAAACAGAAGAATAAGCCTAAAAGTAGAAGTAACAGAAGACTAAGACGAAAAGGCAAAAATAGCCGAATAAGCCTAAAAACCTGAAATAATGGTGGAATAAGGCGAAAAAGCAGAAATGACAGAAGAAGAAGCAGAAGAAGCAGAAGAAGGAGAAGAAGAAGAAATAGAAAAAGTAGAAAATGCTTAATAAACTGAAGAAGATGAATAAGAAGACGAAGAAAAAGAAGGAGATGTAGAACTATAAGAAGAACAAGAAGTACTAGAAGAACAAGAAGAACTAGGAAAACAAGAAGAACAAGAAGTAGAAACAGAAGAATAAGACGAAAAGAAAGAAATAACAGAATAAGCAGAAAAAGTAGAAATAACAGAAGTATAAACCGAAAAGCAGAAATAACCGAAGAATAAGCCGAAAAACCTGAAATAACGGAGGAACAAGCCAAAAAGCAGACATAACAGAAGAAGCCGAAAAAGCAGAAATAAGAGAAGAAAAAGCCGAACAAGCATAAATAACAGAAGAATGAGCTGAAAAAACTGATAAAACAGAAGAATAAGCCGAAAAAGCAGAATAACAGAAGAAGAAGCCAAAAGAGCACATATAACAGAAGAAGAAGCTGAAGTAAAACCAAAAGAAGCAGCAGAAGAAGAAGTAATTGAAAAAGGAGAAAATGCAGAAGAAACAGAAGAAGGTGAAGAGGAAGAAGATGTATAAGAATAAGAAGGAGATGTAGAAGTACAAGAAGAACAAGGGGGACCTAAAAGAACAAGAAGAACAAGAAGTTGAAACAGAAGAATAAGTCGAAAAAGCAGAAAATACAGAAGAATAAGCTGAGAAAAAGCAGAAGAAGCAGAAATTGAAAAGCAGAAAATTGAGAAGAAGCAGAAGATGATGAAGAAGAAGGAGAGGTAGAACTACCAGAAGAACAAGAAGAACTAGAAGAACAAACAGAAGAATAAGCCTAAAAGTAGAAGTAACAGAAGACTAAGACGAAAAGGCAAAAATAGCCGAATAAGCCTAAAAACCTGAAATAATGGTGGAATAAGACGAAAAAGCAGAAATGACAGTAGAAGAAGCAGAAGAAGCAGAAGAAGGAGAAGAAGAAGAAATAGAAAAAGCAGAAAATGCTTAATAAACTGCAGAAGATGAATAAGAAGAAGAAGAAAAAGAAGGAGATGTAGAACTATAAGAAGAACAAGAAGTACTAGAAGAACAAGAAGAACTAGGAAAACAAGAAGAACAAGAAGTAGAAACAGAAGAATAAGACGAAAAGAAAGAAATAACAGAATAAGCAGAAAAAGTAGAAATAACAGAAGTATAAACCGAAAAGCAGAAATAACCGAAGAATAAGCCGAAAAACCTGAAATAACGGAGATACAAGCCGAAGTAGGCAGAAATTAAAGAATAAGCCGAAAAAGCAGAAATGGGATAAGAAAAAGCCGAACAAGCATAAATAACAGAAGAATGAGCTGAAAAAACAGATAAAAGAGAAGAATAAGCCAAAAAAGCAGAATAACAGAAGAAGAAACCAAAAGAGCAGATATAACAGAAGAAGAAGCTGAAGTAAAACCAAAAGAAGCAGAAGAAGAAGTAATTGAAAAAGGAGAAAATGCAGAAGAAACTGTCGAAGGTGAAGAGGAAGGAGAAGTATAAGAAGAAGAAGAAGAAGGAGATGTAGAAGTACAAGAAGAACAAGGGTGAACTAAAAGAACAAGAAGAACAAGAAGTTGAAACCGAAGAATAAGACGAAAAAGCAGAAAATACAGAACAATAAACTGAAGAAGAAGCAGAAGAAGCAGAAATTGAAAAGCAGAAAATTCAGAAGAAGCAGAAGATGATGAAGAAGAAGGAGAGGTAGAACTACCAAAAGAACAAGAAGAACTAGAGAACAAACAGAAGAATAAGCCTAAAAGTAGAAGTAACAGAAGACTAAGACGAAAAGGCAAAAATAACCGAATAAGCCTAAAAACCTGAAATAATGGTGGAATAAGGCGAAAAAGCAGAAATGACAGAAGAAGAAGCAGAAGAAGCAGAAGAAGGAGAAGAGGAAGAAATAGAAAAAGCAGAAAATGCTTAATAAACTGAAGAAAATGAATAAGAAGAAGAAGAAAAAGAAGATGTAGAATTATAAGAAGAACAAGAAGTACTAGAAGAACAAGAAGAACTAGGAAAACAAGAAGAACAAGAAGTAGAAACAGAAGAATAAGACGAAAAGAAAGAAATAACAGAATAAGCAGAAAAAGTAGAAATAACAGAAGTATAAACCGAAAAGCAGAAATAACCGAAGAATAAGCCGAAAAACCTGAAATAACGGAGGAACAAGCCGAAAAAGCAGACATAACAGAAGAATCCGAAAAAGCAGAAATAAGAGAAGAAAAAGCCGAACAAGCATAAATAACAGAAGAATGAGCAGAAAAAACAGATAAAACAGAAGAATAAGCTGAAAAATCAGAATAACTGAAGAAGAAGCCAAAAGAGCACATATAACAGAAGAAGAAGGTGAAGTAAAACCAAAAGAAGCAGCAGAAGAAGAAGTAATTGAAAAAGGAGAAAATGCAGAAGAAACAGAAGAAGGTGAAGAGGAAGAAGATGTATAAGAATAAGAAGGAGATGTAGAAGTACAAGAAGAACAAGGGGGACCTAAAAGAACAAGAAGAACAAGAAGTTGAAACAGAAGAATAAGTCGAAAAAGCAGAAAATACAGAAGAATAAGCTGAGAAAAAGCAGAAGAAGCAGAAATTGAAAAGCAGAAAATTGAGAAGAAGCAGAAGATGATGAAGAAGAAGGAGAGGTAGAACTACCAGAAGAACAAGAAGAACTAGAAGAACAAACAGAAGAATAAGCCTAAAAGTAGAAGTAACAGAAGACTAAGACGAAAAGGCAAAAATAGCCGAATAAGCCTAAAAACCTGAAATAATGGTGGAATAAGACGAAAAAGCAGAAATGACAGAAGAAGAAGCAGAAGAAGCAGAAGAAGGAGAAGAAGAAGAAATAGAAAAAGCAGAAAATGCTTAATAAACTGAAGAAGATGAATAAGAAGAAGAAGAAAAAGAAGGAGATGTAGAACTATAAGAAGAACAAGAAGTACTAGAAGAACAAGAAGAACTAGGAAAACAAGAAGAACAAGAAGTAGAAACAGAAGAATAAGACGAAAAGAAAGAAATAACAGAATAAGCAGAAAATGTAGAAATAACAGAAGTATAAACCGAAAAGCAGAAATAACCGAAGAATAAGCCGAAAAACCTGAAATAACGGAGGAACAAGCCGAAAAAGCAGACATAACAGAAGAAGCCGAAAAAGCAGAAATAAGAGAAGAAAAACCCGAACAAGCATAAATAACAGAAGAATGAGCTGAAAAAACAGATAAAACAGAAGAATAAGCCGAAAAAGCAGAATAACAGAAGAAGAAGCCAAAAGAGCACATATCACAGAAGAAGAAGCTGAAGTAAAACCAAAAGAAGCAGCAGAAGAAGAAGTAATTGAAAAAGGAGAAAATGCAGAAGAAACAGAAGAAGGTGAAGAGGAAGAAGATGTATAAGAATAAGAAGGAGATGTAGAAGTACAAGAAGAACAAGGGGGACCTAAAAGAACAAGAAGAACAAGAAGTTGAAACAGAAGAATAAGTCGAAAAAGCAGAAAATACAGAAGAATAAGCTGAGAAAAAGCAGAAGAAGCAGAAATTGAAAAGCAGAAAATTCAGAAGAAGCAGAAGAGGATGAAGAAGAAGGAGAGGTAGAACTACCAGAAGAACAAGAAGAACTAGAAGAACAAACAGAAGAATAAGCCTAAAAGTAGAAGTAACAGAAGACTAAGACGAAAAGGCAAAAATAGCCGAATAAGCCTAAAAACCTGAAATAATGGTGGAATAAGACGAAAAAGCAGAAATGACAGAAGAAGAAGCAGAAGAAGCAGAAGAAGGAGAAGAAGAAGAAATAGAAAAAGCAGAAAATGCTTAATAAACTGAAGAAGATGAATAAGAAGAAGAAGAAAAAGAAGGAGATGTAGAACTATAAGAAGAACAAGAAGTACTAGAAGAACAAGAAGAACTAGGAAAACAAGAAGAACAAGAAGTAGAAACAGAAGAATAAGACGAAAAGATAGAAATAACAGAATAAGCAGAAAAAGTAGAAATAACAGAAGTATAAACCGAAAAGCAGAAATAACCGAAGAATAAGCCGAAATACCTGAAATAACGGAGGAACAAGCCAAAAAGCAGACATAACAGAAGAAGCCGAAAAAGCAGAAATAAGAGAAGAAAAAGCCGAACAAGCATAAATAACAGAAGAATGAGCTGAAAAAAGAGATAAAACAGAAGAATAAGCCGAAAAAGCAGAATAACAGAAGAAGAAGCCAAAAGAGCACATATCACAGAAGAAGAAGCTGAAGTAAAACCAAAAGAAGCAGAAGAAGAAGTAATTGACAAAGGAGAAAATGCAGAAGAAACAGTCGAAGGTGAAGAGGAAGGAGAAGTATAAGAATAAGAAGGAGATGTAGAAGTACAAGAAGAACAAGGGTGAACTAACAGAACAAGAAGAACAAGAAGTTGAAACAGAAGAATAAGACGAAAAAGCAGAAAATACAGAAGAATAAACTGAAGAAGAAGCAGAAGAAGCAGAAATTGAAAAGCAGAAAATTCAGAAGAAGCGGAAGATGATGAAGAAGAAGGAGATGTAGAACTACCAGAAGAACAAGAAGAACTAGAAGAACAAACAGAAGAATAAGCCTAAAAGTAGAAGTAACAGAAGACTAAGACGAAAAGGCAAAAATAACCGAATAAGCCTAAAAACCTGAAATAATGGTGGAATAAGACGAAAAAGCAGAAATGGCAGAAGAAGATGCAGAAGAAGAAGCAGAAGAAGGAGAAGAAAAAGAAATAGAAAAAGCAGAAAATGCTTAATAAACTGAAGAAGATGAATAAGAAGAAGAAGAAAAAGAAGGAGATGTAGAACTATAAGAAGAACAAGAAGTACTAGAAGAACAAGAAGAACTAGGAAAACAAGAAGAACAAGAAGTAGAAACAGAAGAATAAGACGAAAAGAAAGAAATAACAGAATAAGCAGAAAAAGTAGAAATAACAGAAGTATAAGCCGAAAAGCAGAAATAACCGAAGAATAAGCCGAAAAACCTGAAATAACGGAGAAATAAGCCGAAAAAGCAGAAATTAAAGAATAAGCCGAAAAAGCAGAAATGGGAGAAGAAAAAGCCGAACAAGTATAAATAACAGAAGAATGAGCTGAAAAAATAGATAAAACAAAAGAATAAGCCGAAAAAGCAGAATAACAGAAGAGAAGCCAAAAGAGCAGATATAACAGAAGAAGAAGCAGAAGTAAAACCAAAGAAGCAGCAGAAGAAGTAATTGAAAAAGGAGAAAATGGAGAAGAAACAGGAGAAGGTCAAGAGGAAGAAGATGTATAAGAATAAGAAGGAGATGTAGAAGTACAAGAATAACAAGGGAGAACTGAAAGAAAAAGAAGAACAAGAAGTTGAAACAGAAGAATAAGACGAAAAGGCAGAAAATACAGAAGAATAAGCTGAAGAAGAAGCACAAAAGCAGAAATTGAAAAGGAGAAAAGTCAGAAGAAGCAGAAGATGATGAAGAAGAAGGTGTGGCGGCTCCTGAGAGCAATGTTACAATTGCCACAATTTCGCGTTAATATCGGGTGGCTGTGCTATCTTGGCATAATCAGCCCCTGCCCCTGTGCGCTGGACTGGACAGTCAATGACGGGTAAGATCAGAAAGCGAGTTCTGACAACCTAAGACAGGCGCAGTCCCCGAGGGGATTTTGGTTCCCACCTTTTCATCCATGAAAAATTACTGGAACAATTGGGCCTGGGCGTTGTTGAGGCACCACCAAAATATGTTGTTACTCATTACCAGTAACTAGGCTCATAGTAAAGGAATGCAACTATGGAAACAGATTCTATTACTTAGTAAATAATATAGCCAAACAAAAGTATGAGAATAGATAATAGTATATGAAAAACATAATAATAAAGTAATAATAAAAATATAATCATAATTCAGATGTTCTAGAATGAGCCTCCATTATGGAGATTAGAGTATGAAATGTTCTTGATTTGTACTTGATTTCTTGATAAATAATAAGCGAGATGTAATGATATGTGATACAATGTGCACGTATGCCTTGATAAATGATTAACCATATTCTGTGCAAAACACAATGAAGCAATTACTGTAAAAATGTATAAAAAGAGAAGATTGCTTACAATAAAGCGCACTCAGATTTTCACTCTCCCTTGAGTGTGTCTGTGTGTCATTCTTTCTTGTCCCTCGCCCTAATTCCTTCGATCACCTTTTGCTCATTCTCATTCAACCCTGAGATTCTCTCGATCTCCCGCCACTGCTGGGCTGGTCCGCGGCAGCTGGCGCCCAAATGTGGGGCTCGAGTCCCAAACAGTGGGGCTCCGTGAAGCTGGAAGATTTGGCCTTCTCTGCTTTGTGTGCCTGCGTGTATGTTTGTGTGAGTGTTTGCGTTCGTGTTCCAAGGCTCTCTTGAGCCGCGGAGCCTGTGTGGGCTCGTTCCTGCAGTTCCGCGAAAGCCGTTACGGTTTAGTGGGGTCTCCCTTGCGAGTCCGAGACCGGGGCTTATACGGTCACCCCTATACCAAGGCTTTCTAATACTCCGCGAGGAGTACGGTCAGGCGAGCATCGCTGAGTGTTTTTAGTTTCGCTTTCTAAGCGATCAACTCTCTAGGTTTTTCCTTAAGAAGAAGACGTGTTCACGAAGAATGAGCTCTAGGTAAGCTATCTCTTCACTTTTTTATTTCATTTTTTATCGAAGGATAGGGAATCTCGTCAGGGCGCCGCGGGCTCGCTGGTAAAGGATAACCAGTTATAGAAGGCGAGTAATCTATAAAAATGGGACATTCTCACTCTAGAGATAGAGGACTTTTCCTTTCTGTTTTAAGTCACATGTTAAAAAGCCGAGGGATGACAATAAGTAACAGGTCCCTCAGTGAATTTTATGAGTTTATTTTAAGAATCTGCCCCTGGTTTCCTGAAGAGGGCAGTTTGTCTTTGACAAATTGGATACGTGTAGGAAAAGAAATTCAAAAATTTTATATTCAAAACGGCCCTACACAGGTGCCCGTTCAGGCTTTTCCTCTATGGGTACAAATTAGAAATTTATTAGTTGATACTACAGAAGCAGATCTATGGAAAGGAGAAATCTCAGAAAAAAGTAGTGATCAGGAAACTGTTCCTTTTGCCAATAAATCTAAAACATATTCGGGTGCTGTGTTCCCTACTGCACCTATTGCAGAAGGAGAACTTGTAGATTGTCACCCTGGAGATCCTGAATATGCAGAAGTTATGGGTGATGAGGATAATAGTGACTTTGAAGAAGCATTTGCTGATCTTTGTAGGACAACAGAACCAAAACAAAACCCCGTGCCACAGAATACTCTTATGGCTCCAAATTATTCTAGCAAGAAAAAACAATGTAAATGCTCTAAACCAAAGAGGCTGCACACCCCTCCTCCAGGAACAGTAAGTGACATAAGGATGGACATAAATTAAAACAAATAGAAAAGAATCAAAAACAAAAAAAAAAAACTCTCCTCTCAGAGGGGCGAGCCCTCAGCCCCGTAAACGAAAGAGGGTCTGACTCGGCGCTCAAAAACATCACACAGACTGAGGCGCCTAACTCTACTGTGACCATACATGAATTACCTAGAGGCACTCCAGGAAGTGCCGGACTTGATCTTGCATCGGTAGCTGATGTTATTCTTTCAGCCATCGATGGAGTTACGCCTATTGAGACTTGTTTAAAGGGACCGCTACCCCAAGGAACAGTGGGGCTAATAATTGGCCGTAGTTCAAATTATAAAAAGAATTTTGAAGTACTTCCGGGTATTGTAGACTCTGATTTTAATGGAAAAATTAAAGTTATGATCAGGCCTTTAAAGAAAACAATACAAATTCATAAAAATCAACGTATTGCGCAAATTCTTGTGCTTTCTTATATTAAATTACCAAACCCAATTGTGAAGGAAGAAAGAGGAGAACAAGGTTTTGGGTCCACAGATGTGGTTGCTTGGACTCAAAATATTACAAAAGAAAGACCATTGAAAAAGTTAATTATTAATGGACATCCAATTATGGGGTTGCTAGACACAGGAGCTGACCGGTCATGTATTGCAGGCAAAGATTGGCCTGCGGCTTGGCCTGTGTTAAATTTTTCCTCCACACTGATTGGATTGGGCATGGCCAATAATGTTGCTCAAAGCTCACAAATGTTGTCTTGGCAACTGGGGTCACAGAAAGGTTTGTTTCAGCCTTATGTGATTCCTGCCTTGCCGTTTTCCCTATGGGGACGTGATATTATGGAGTCTTTACAAATGTCTCTAGTTACCCCTGATGTGATAGATGAACAGGCTTTTTTATAGGGGCCATTGAAACTCAACAATATGCTGATAAAATTAACTGGAAAGATTAAAATCCTGTCTGGATCGATCAATGGCCCCTTACTTCAGAAAAGATCCAGGCTATTCAAACTATAGTTAAAGAGCAATTAGCTAAAGGTCATTTGGAACCGTCTACGAGTCCTTGGAATACTCCTGTTTTTTGCATAAAGAAAAAATCTGGTAAATGGCGATTGTTGCAGGATCTAAGAGCGGTAAACGCCACAATGCAAGATATGGGTGCCCTACAACCAGGGTTGCCCTCTCCTGTAGCGGTTCCAAAAGACAGCTATGTTATTATTATTGACCTTCAAGACTGCTTTTTTACAATTAAATTACATCCAGATGATTGTAAAAAATTTGCATTTAGTATTCCATCTAGTAATTTTCAAAAACCTTGGCAACGTTATCAATGGAAGGTTTTGCCACAAGGTATGAAAAATTCTCCTACTTTATGTCAAAAATTTGTAGATCAAGCTTTACAAAAGACAAGGTTAAAATTTCCAGAAGCATATATTATTCATTATATGGATGATATTCTCTTAAGTCATCCTATGAAGGAAATTGCAGATCAAATATTGAAACATCTTATAGAACAATTGACTGCATATGGCCTAATAGTGGCCCCTGATAAAATTCAAAAAGAAAGACCTCTAAATTATTTAGGAAAAGTTATATATGATGATTGCATTATGTCACAAAATTTACAGATTCGTATCGATAAATTACAGACTTTGAATGATTTCCAAAAATTATTAGGAAATATTAATTGGATAAGGCCTTACTTAAAAATTACTACTGGAGATTTACATCCACTTTTTGCAATTCTACAGGGAGATTCAAACCCTAAATCTCCTCGTAAATTAACTCAGGAAGCATTGCAGAGTATTAAATTGGTTGAACAAAAATTATCTGAAGCAAAAGTTATTCAAGTGGATTATTCAAAAACTTGGGACTTATTAATTATTCAGACTGTTTATACTCCAACAGCTTGCTTATGGCAAGATGGCATCCTGGAATGGCTGCACTTGTCACATGTACAAACACGTGTGGTCACTGCATATCCATTAATGTGTGCCTGGTTAATCATGAAAGGTGTCCTGAGGTCTCGAGAATTATTTGGCAGAGATCCAAATAATATAATAATTCCATATAACAAAAAACAATTTGAATTTTTATTACAAAATGATAATGATTGGGGAGTTGCCATACAAAATTTTTCAGGACAAGTTAAATTTCATTTGCGTCAACATCCATTATTGAAATTTGCAGAAAAAACTAAACTTATTTTTCCAAAAATTATTAATTCTAAACCTGTACCCAATACAAAGGTCATTTTCACTGATGGCTCTTCATCTGGAGTCTTTGCAGTTTATAGTCTTAGAGATGAACCTTTACAAAAAGTCTCTAAAAATGTCTCTGCTCAGCAGGCTGAAATAATTAGTCATTATGACACTTGAGCATTTTGCTCAGCCTTTAACTTTGTTTTCTGATTCTAAGTATGTGGTTAGGCCATTTATTCTTTTAAAATAAATAAATAAAATATTTCTAAATAATAATATTTAAAGTTCATTTACTATTGCTAAGGTAATAAAAAATGGTTAAATATAACTATATAATATAACTAAAGGTTTTTATAATAATATTCTAAACCCACTGCAACGAATGGGTGGGGGCTGCCCCTGATCTCAACAAGCAGCTGCCTGGACTTTTTCTCCAGTGTTGGGATCACTGGCAAGTCTCTACTGCCTTCCTGCTGTGGGGGACTAAACTATTTTGGTTCATTCTAGGAAAAAAGTTTTATTTCCCTATGTTATTTCTAAATTTTAAAGTCTAAATTGTCTAAGTAAAAAAAAAATACTGAGTTATTTTAAATTTGCTAACAAGCTATACAAAATGCTTATTGGTTGAATAAAAGTTTTTAGATTTACTTATTGGACCTGTAAAAGGTTAAATTTCTTGTTAAAATTAATTAACCAAAAAAAAAATTAAATAATAATACAAACATATTTGAGCTAAATTCAAACCTCAAATTTTAATAAAAGCCTAAAAACAAACAAACTGTAAAAATTTCCCTCTTCTTCTGTTATCAAAATAACAGTATTCTTTTTTGTTTTAATATATACTTGCTCTCAGTATAATAAAACATTGACAACCTAAAGCCAAATAATCACTTCTTAAAAATATAAACTCAAAAAATATTCTCTTATCTAAAAAAGTTAATAAAACTGCCTGATTGTTGTGGTCTCGAGCCCAAGGTCTTTAATAATAATTAAAATTAAATACTTATTTTCTGCACAGTTTTTAGCTTTTAACTCATTAAAATACCTCAGTGACGTCACAAAAATTAATAAAATAACTATCTCTTAAAATATATACATATGGCCAAAATTTTAAATATATATATCAAGAGATCTCTGTATCTGTTTGTCTGTCTTTGTGTTTTGTTTTGTGTTGTTTTATTTTGTTTTGTTTTTGACCTCTAGAGGACTAATTATAAATGGCGCCTATATAAATTCTCATAAAAACAAATCTTACAATCACTATCAAAAATTTTTTTTTAATTTTTGGAAAACAAAAACTAGTTCAAATTTTATAATATAATTCAAGGCATATATGCCTTAAAATTATGTTAAATATTAATAATTTACTTTGTTTAAATGTGTTTATTTAAAAAAAAAAAAGGTCTGGTATAAAAGGTATTTTTGTCTTTCCTATTGAGTCACCTCTATGTAAAAAATGTACAAAGTATCTATATGGTACTCTAATTTTTTTGTTCCTTTTTATTAATTTATCTAATACTTGTTTAATGATGCTAATTCACCCATCTGGTCCCTGCTAAATTAAACCAACACCTTGGTTCCTCCTCTGCACTGACTGAAACCTGAAAAGTCACAGATCACCTACTTCTTCACCACTTCCAATGGAACTCGTGCTTACTTGAACTTTTTCGTCTTTTTGCTGCTGTGAATACTATCAAACTTTTTAGCACCAGACAAAATATCTACGCCGTATGGAATTTCAATCTTCGTGCCTGCATTGGATACCCCTATACATTGCTTTTTGGATCTGCCAACACAATGAACATTTCCTGCCATGGGAATTCCTATTCTGTAACCTGTTCTAAATGTGTGTTGTCTAATTGCCTAACTCCTAATATTGTTCATAATTTTTCTACTATGGTTATGTTAAATAGACCTTCTTATGTTATATTACCTGTGGATTTACAAAATACCCCATGGTTTGACAATACTGCTTTACAAATTATTCAGGAAGTCAATGCTTTAATTCATTCTAAACATTTTGTTGCTACGCTTATTTTACATATTGCTGCCTTGATTGCAATTGTTACTTCTCTTGCAGCATCATCTGTTGCCTTGGTGCAGGAAACACATACAGCTCATTTTGTTAATGATCTTACACAAAATGTGACTTTGGCACTTGCTTTGCAACATTCCATAGATAAAAAAATGGAACAAAAACTTAATGCTCTTGAAGAGACTGTATTAGCTTTGGGAGAGGAAGTACAGCAAATCAAAAAACTTCTCTCAACTCGTTGTCATGCACAATTTAAATTTATTTGTGTTACGCCTAAACCTTATAATTCTTCTCTTGATTGGAATTTTGTTAAAAATCATTTGCTTGGTGTTTGGCGTGAAAGTGACTCTAGTCATGATATGTCATCTCTCCAGGCAGAAATTTCTGCAATGAGCCAAGCACACTTGTCTGAACCAGCATTGTTTGATTTTGCTTCTACATTTTCTGATTCTCTGCGTTCTTTGGCTCCCTCAAATTGGCTACATTTTTTGATTTCATTTGGAGTGATTACGCTCATTGTTTTGGTTGGATGCCTTTTGATGCCTGTGTTTTTGAAGCTGCTTAACAGAAATTTGAAGATTCTTCGTCGTGATATGCATTTTATGCAGCTTCAATTTAAAAAAAAAAAAGGGGGAACTGTGGCGGCTCCTGAGAGCAATGTTACAATTGCCACAATTTCGCATTAATATCGGGTGGCTGTGCTATCTTGGCATAATCAGCCCCTGCCCCTGTGCGCTGGACTGGACAGTCAATGACGGGTAAGATCAGAAAGCGAGTTCTGACAACCTAAGACAGGCGCAGTCCCCGAGGGGATTTTGGTTCCCACCTTTTCATCCATGAAAAATTACTGGAACAATTGGGCCTGGGCGTTGTTGAGGCACCACCAAAATATGTTGTTACTCATTACCAGTAACTAGGCTCATAGTAAAGGAATGCAACTATGGAAACAGATTCTATTACTTAGTAAATAATATAGCCAAACAAAAGTATGAGAATAGATAATAGTATATGAAAAACATAATAATAAAGTAATAATAAAAATATAATCATAATTCAGATGTTCTAGAATGAGCCTCCATTATGGAGATTAGAGTATGAAATGTTCTTGATTTGTACTTGATTTCTTGATAAATAATAAGCGAGATGTAATGATATGTGATACAAAGTGCACGTATGCCTTGATAAATGATTAACCATATTCTGTGCAAAACACAATGAAGCAATTACTGTAAAAATGTATAAAAAGAGAAGATTGCTTACAATAAAGCGCACTCAGATTTTCACTCTACCTTGAGTGTGTCTGTGTGTCATTCTTTCTTGTCACTCGCCCTAATTCCTTCGATCACCATTTGCTCATTCTCATTCAACCGTGAGATTGTCTCGATCTCCCGCCACTGCAGGGCTGGTCCGCGGCAAGAAGGAGAGGTAGAACTACCAGAAGAACAAGAAGAACTAGAAGAACAAAGAGAAGAATAAGCCTAAAAGTAGAAGTAACAGAAGACTAAGACGAAAAGGCAAAAATAACCGAATAAGCCTAAAAACCTGAAATAATGGTGGAATAATAGGAAAAGGAAAAATGGCAGAAGAAGAAGCAGAAGCAGAAGCAGAAGAAGGAGAAGAAGAAGAAATAGAAAAAGCAGAAAATGCTTAATAAACTGAAGAAGATGAATAAGAAGAAGAAGAAAAAGAAGGAGATGTAGAACTGTAAGAAGAACAAGAAGTACTGGAAGAACAAGAAATACTAGGAAAACACAAAGAACAAGAAGTAGAAACAGAAGAATAAGACGAAAAGAAAGAAATAAGAGAATAAGCAGAAAAAGTAGAAATAACAGAAGTATAAGCCAAAAAGCAGGAATAACCGAAGAATAAGCCGAAAAACCTGAAATAACGGAGGAACAAGCCGAAAAAGAAGAAATAACAGAAGAAGCTGTAAAAGCAGAAATAAGAGAAGAAAAAGCCGAACAAGTATAAATAACAGAAGAATGAGCTGAAAAAACAGATAAAACAGAAGAATAAGCCGAGAAAGCAGAATAACAGAAGAAGAAACCAAAAGAGCAGATATAACAGAAGAAGAAGCTGAAGTAAAACCAAAAGAAGCAGAAGAAGAAGTAATTGAAAAAGGAGAAAATGCAGAAGAAACAGTCGAAGGTGAAGAGGAAGGAGAAGTATAAGAAGAAGAAGAAGAAGGAGATGTAGAAGTACAAGAAGAACAAGGGTGAACTAACAGAACAACAAGAACAAGAAGTTGAAACAGAAGAATAAGACGAAAAAGCAGAAAATACAGAAGAATAAACTGAAGAAGAAGCAGAAGAAGCAGAAATTGAAAAGCAGAAAATTCAGAAGAAGCAGAAGATGATGAAGAAGAAGGAGATGTAGAACTACCAGAAGAACAAGAAGAACTAGAAGAACAAACAGAAGAATAAGCCTAAAAGTAGAAGTAACAGAAGACTAAGACGAAAAGGCAAAAATAACCGAATAAGCCTAAAAACCTGAAAAAATGATGGAATAAGACGAAAAAGCAGAAATGACAGAAGAAGAAGCAGAAGAAGCAGAAGAAGGAGAAGAGGAAGAAATAGAAAAAGCAGAAAATGCTTAATAAACTGAAGAAAATGAATAAGAAGAAGAAGAAAAAGAAGATGTAGAATTATAAGAAGAACAAGAAGTACTAGAAGAACAAGAAGAACTAGGAAAACAAGAACAACAAGAAGTAGAAACAGAAGAATAAGACGAAAACAAAGAAATAACAGAATAAGCAGAAAAAGTAGAAATAACAGAAGTATAAGCCAAAAAGCAGGAATAACCGAAGAATAAGCCGAAAAACCTGAAATAACGGAGGAACAAGCCGAAAAAGAAGAAATAACAGAAGAAGCTGTAAAAGCAGAAATAAGAGAAGAAAAAGCCGAACAAGTATAAATAACAGAAGAATGAGCTGAAAAAAGAGATAAAACAGAAGAATAAGCCGAAAAAGCAGAATAACAGAAGAAGAAACCAAAAGAGCAGATATAACAGAAGAAGAAGCTGAAGTAAAACCAAAAGAAGCAGAAGAAGAAGTAATTGAAAAAGGAGAAAATGCAGAAGAAACAGTCGAAGGTGAAGAGGAAGGAGAAGTATAAGAAGAAGAAGAAGAAGGAGATGTAGAAGTACAAGAAGAACAAGGGTGAACTAAAAGAACAAGAAGAAGAAGAAGTTGAAACAGAAGAATAAGACGAAAAAGCAGAAAATACAGAAGAATAAACTGAAGAAGAAGCAGAAGAAGCAGAAATTGAAAAGCAGAAAATTCAGAAGAAGCAGAAGATGATGAAGAAGAAGGAGAGGTAGAACTACCAAAAGAACAAGAAGAACTAGAAGAACAAACAGAAGAAAAAGCCTAAAAGTAGAAGTAACAGAAGACTAAGACGAAAAGGCAAAAATAACCGAATAAGCCTACAAACCTGAAATAATGGTGGAATAAGACGAAAAAGCAGAAATGACAGAAGAAGAAGCAGAAGAAGCAGAAGAAGGAGAAGAAGAAGAAATAGAAAAAGCAGAAAATGCTTAATAAACTGAAGAAGATGATAAGAAGAAGA
The DNA here is from genome assembly GCF_964194135.1 of Talpa europaea. Lineage (NCBI taxonomy): Eukaryota > Metazoa > Chordata > Mammalia > Eulipotyphla > Talpidae > Talpa > Talpa europaea. Next base: position 27,406 of record NW_028167831.1, read on the forward strand.
AGAAAAAGAAGGAGATGTAGAATTATAAGAAGAACAAGAAGTACTAGAAGAACAAGAAGAACTAGGAAAACAAGAAGAACAAGAAGTAGAAACAGAAGAATAAGACGAAAAGAAAGAAATAACAGAATAAGCAGAAAAAGTAGAAATAACAGAAGTATAAACCGAAAAGCAGAAATAACCGAAGAATAAGCCGAAAAACCTGAAATAACGGAGGAAGAAGCCGAAAAAGCAGACATAACAGAAGAAGCCGAAAAAGCAGAAATAAGAGAAGAAAAAGCCGAACAAGCATAAATAACAGAAGAATGAGCTGAAAAAAGAGATAAAACAGAAGAATAAGCCGAGAAAGCAGAATAACAGAAGAAGAAGCCAAAAGTGCGCATATAACAGAAGAAGAAGCTGAAGTAAAACCAAAAGAAGCAGCAGAAGAAGAAGTAATTGAAAAAGGAGAAAATGCAGAAGAAACAGAAAAAGGTGAAGAGGAAGAAGATGTATAAGAATAAGAAGGAGATGTAGAAGTACAAGAAGAACAAGGGGGACCTAAAAGAACAAGAAGAAGAAGAAGTTGAAACAGAAGAATAAGTCGAAAAAGCAGAAAATACAGAAGAGTAAGCTGAAGAAGAAGCAGAAGAAGCAGAAATTGAAAAGCAGATAATTGAGAAGAAGCAGAAGATGATGAAGAAGAAGGAGAGGTAGAACTACCAGAAGAACAAGAAGAACTAGAAGAACAAACAGAAGAATAAGCCTAAAAGTAGAAGTAACAGAAGACTAAGACGAAAAGGCAAAAATAGCCGAATAAGCCTAAAACCTGAAAAAATGGTGGAATAAGACGAAAAAGCAGAAATGACAGAAGAAGAAGCAGAAGAAGCAGAAGAAGTAGAAGAGGAAGAAATAGAAAAAGCAGAAAATGCTTAATAAACTGAAGAAAATGAATAAGAAGAAGAAGAAAAAGAAGATGTAGAATTATAAGAAGAACAAGAAGTACTAGAAGAACAAGAAGAACTAGGAAAACAAGAAGAACAAGAAGTAGAAACAGAAGAATAAGACGAAAAGAAAGAAATAACAGAATAAGCAGAAAAAGTAGAAATAACAGAAGTATAAGCCAAAAGCAGGAATAACCGAAGAATAAGCCGAAAAACCTGAAATAACGGAGGAACAAGCCGAAAAAGAAGAAATAATAGAAGAAGCTGTAAAAGCAGAAATAAGAGAAGAAAAAGCCGAATAAGTATAAATAACAGAAGAATGAGCTGAAAAAACAGATAAAACAGAAGAATAAGCCGAAAAAGCAGAATAACAGAAGAAGAAACCAAAAGAGCAGATATAACAGAAGAAGAAGCTGAAGTAAAACCAAAAGTAGCAGAAGAAGAAGTAATTGAAAAAGGAGAAAATGCAGAAGAAACAGTCGAAGGTGAAGAGGAAGGAGAAGTATAAGAAGAAGAAGAAGAAGGAGATGTAGAAGTACAAGAAGAACAAGGGTGAACTAACAGAACAACAAGAACAAGAAGTTGAAACAGAAGAATAAGACGAAAAAGCAGAAAATACAGAAGAATAAACTGAAGAAGAAGCAGAAGAAGCAGAAATTGAAAAGCAGAAAATTCAGAAGAAGCAGAAGATGATGAAGAAGAAGGAGAGGTAGAACTACCAAAAGAACAAGAAGAACTAGAAGAACAAACAGAAGAATAAGCCTAAAAGTAGAAGTAACAGAAGACTAAGACGAAAAGGCAAAAATAACCGAATAAGCCTAAAAACCTGAAATAATGGTGGAATAAGACGAAAAAGCAGAAATGACAGAAGAAGAAGCAGAAGATGCAGAAGAAGGAGAAGAAGAAGAAATAGAAAAAGCAGAAAATGCTTAATAAACTGAAGAAGAAGAATAAGAAGAAGAAGAAAAAGAAGGAGATGTAGAACTATACTAAGAACAAGAAGTACTAGAAGAACAAGAAGAACTAGGAAAACAAGAAGAACAAGAAGTAGAAACAGAAGAATAAGACGAAAAGAAGGAAATAACAGAATAAGCAGAAAAAGTAGAAATATCAGAAGTATAAGCCGAAAAGCAGAAATAACCGAAGAATAAGCCGAAAAACCTGAAATAACGGAGAAATAAGCCGAAAAAGCAGAAATTAAAGAATAAGCCGAAAAAGCAGAAATGGGATAAGAAAAAACCGACAAGCATAAATAACAGAAGAATGAGCTGAAAAAACAGATAAAAGAGAAGAATAAGCCAAAAAAGCAGAATAACAGAAGAAGAAACCAAAAGAGCAGATATAACAGAAGAAGAAGCTGAAGTAAAACCAAAAGAAGCAGAAGAAGAAGTAATTGAAAAAGGAGAAAATGCAGAAGAAACTGTCGAAGGTGAAGAGGAAGGAGAAGTATAAGAAGAAGAAGAAGAAGGAGATGTAGAAGTACAAGAAAATAAGGGTGAACTAAAAGAACAAGAAGAACAAGAAGTTGAAACAGAAGAATAAGACGAAAAAGCAGAAAATACAGAAGAATAAACTGAAGAAGAAGCAGAAGAAGCAGAAATTGAAAAGCAGAAAATTCAGAAGAAGCAGAAGATGATGAAGAAGAAGGAGAGGTAGAACTACCAAAAGAACAAGAAGAACTAGAGAACAAACAGAAGAATAAGCCTAAAAGTAGAAGTAACAGAAGACTAAGACGAAAAGGCAAAAATAACCGAATAAGCCTAAAAACCTGAAATAATGGTGGAATAAGACGAAAAAGCAGAAATGACAGAAGAAGAAGCAGAAGAAGCAGAAGAAGGAGAAGAGGAAGAAATACAAAAAGCAGAAAATGCTTAATAAACTGAAGAAAATGAATAAGAAGAAGAAGAAAAAGAAGATATAGAATTATAAGAAGAACAAGAAGTACCAGAAGAACAAGAAGAACTAGGAAAACAAGAAGAACAAGAAGTAGAAACAGAAGAATAAGACGAAAAGAAAGAAATAACAGAATAAGCAGAAAAAGTAGAAATAACAGAAGTATAAACCGAAAAGCAGAAATAACCGAAGAATAACCCGAAAAACCTGAAATAACGGAGGAACAAGCCGAAAAAGAAAATAACAGAAGAAGCTGTAAAAGCAGAAATAAGAGAAGAAAAAGCCGAACAAGTATAAATAACAGAAGAATGAGCTGAAAAACAGATAAAACAGAAGAATAAGCCGAAAAAGAAGAATAACAGAAGAAGAAGCCAAAAGAGCACATATAACAGAAGAAGAAGCTGAAGTAAAACCAAAAGAAGCAGCAGAAGAAGAAGTAATTGAAAAAGGAGAAAATGCAGAAGAAACAGAAGAAGGTGAAGAGGAAGAAGATGTATAAGAATAAGAAGGAGATGTAGAAGTACAAGAAGAACAAGGGGGACCTAAAAGAACAAGAAGAACAAGAAGTTGAAACAGAAGAATAAGTCGAAAAAGCAGAAAATACAGAAGAATAAGCTGAGAAAAAGCAGAAGAAGCAGAAATTGAAAAGCAGAAAATTCAGAAGAAGCAGAAGATGATGAAGAAGAAGGAGAGGTAGAACTACCAGAAGAACAAGAAGAACTAGAAGAACAAACAGAAGAATAAGCCTAAAAGTAGAAGTAACAGAAGACTAAGACGAAAAGGCAAAAATAGCCGAATAAGCCTAGAAACCTGAAATAATGGTGGAATAAGACGAAAAAGCAGAAATGACAGAAGAAGAAGCAGAAGAAGCAGAAGAAGGAGAAGAGGAAGAATAGAAAAAGCAGAAAATGCTTAATAAACTGAAGAAGATGAATAAGAAGAAGAAGAAAAAGAAGGAGATGTAGAACTATAAGAAGAACAAGAAGTACTAGAAGATCAAGAAGAACTAGGAAACCAAGAAGAACAAGAAGTAGAAACAGAAGAATAAGACGAAAAGAAAGAAATAACAGAATAAGCAGAAAAAGTAGAAATAACAGAAGTATAAGCCAAAAAGCAGGAATAACCGAAGAATAAGCCGAAAAACCTGAAATAACGGAGGAACAAGCCGAAAAAGAAGAAATAACAGAAGAAGCTGTAAAAGCAGAAATAAGAGAAGAAAAAGCCGAACAAGTATAAATAACAGAAGAAAGATCTGAAAAAACAGATAAAACAGAAGAATAAGCCGAAAAAGCAGAATAACAGAAGAAGAAAACAAAAGAGCAGATATAACAGAAGAAGAAGCTGAAGTAAAACCAAAAGAAGCAGAAGAAGAAGTAATTGAAAAAGGAGAAAATGCAGAAGAAACAGTCGAAGGTGAAGAGGAAGGAGAAGTATAAGAAGAAGAAGAAGAAGGAGATGTAGAAGTACAAGAAGAACAAGGGTGAACTAAAAGAACAAGAAGAAGAAGAAGTTGAAACAGAAGAATAAGACGAAAAAGCAGAAAATACAGAAGAATAAACTGAAGAAGAAGCAGAAGAAGCAGAAATTGAAAAGCAGAAAATTCAGAAGAAGCAGAAGATGATGAAAAAGAAGGAGATGTAGAACTACCAGAAGAACAAGAAGAACTAGAAGAACAAACAGAAGAATAAGCCTAAAAGTAGAAGTAACAGAAGACTAAGACGAACAGGCAAAAATAACCGAATAAGGCTAAAAACCTGAAAAAATGATGGAATAAGACGAAAAAGCAGAAAATACAGAAGAATAAGCTGAAGAAGAAGCAGAAATTGAAAAGCAGAAAATTCAGAAGAAGCAGAAGATGATGAAGAAGAAGGAGAGGTAGAACTACCAGAAGAACAAGAAGAACTAGAAGAACAAACAGAAGAATAAGCCTAAAAGTAGAAGTAACAGAAGACTAAGACGAAAAGGCAAAAATAACCGAATAAGCCTAAAAACCTGAAATTATGGTGGAATAAGACGAAAAAGCAGAAATGACAGAAGAAGAAGCAGAAGATGCAGAAGAAGGAGAAGAAGAAGAAATAGAAAAAGCAGAAAATGCTTAATAAACTGAAGAAGATGAATAAGAAGAAGAAAAAGAAGGAGATGTAGAACTATACTAAGAACAAGAAGTAATAGAAGAACAAGAAGAACTAGGAAAATAAGAAGAACAAGAAGTAGAAACAGAAGAATAAGACGAAAAGAAAGAAATAACAGAATAAGCAGAAAAAGTAGAAATATCAGAAGTATAAGCCGAAAAGCAGAAATAACCGAAGAATAAGGCGAAAAACCTGAAATAACGGAGAAATAAGCCGAAAAAGCAGAAATTAAAGAATAAGCCGAAAAAGCAGAAATGGGATAAGAAAAAACCGAACAAGCTTAAATAACAGAAGAATGAGCTGAAAAAACAGATAAAACAGAAGAATAAGCCGAAAAAGCAGAATAACAGAAGAAGAAACCAAAAGAGCAGATATAACAGAAGTAGAAGCTGAAGTAAAACCAAAAGAAGCAGAAGAAGTAATTGAAAAAGGAGAAAATGCAGAAGAAACAGTCGAAGGTGAAGAGGAAGGAGAAGTATAAGAAGAAGAAGAAGAAGGAGATGTAGAAGTACAAGAAGATCAAGGGTGAACTAACAGAACAAGAAGAAGAAGAAGTTGAAACAGAAGAATAAGACGAAAAAGCAGAAAATACAGAAGAATAAACTGAAGAAGAAGCAGAAGAAGCAGAAATTGAAAAGCAGAAAATTCAGAAGAAGCAGAAGATGATGAAGAAGAAGGAGAGGTAGAACTACCAGAAGAACAAGAAGAACTAGAAGAACAAACAGAAGAATAAGCCTAAAAGTAGAAGTAACAGAAGACTAAGACGAAAAGGCAAAAATAACCGAATAAGCCTAAAAACCTGAAATAATGGTGGAATAAGACGAAAAAGCAGAAATGACAGAAGAAGAAGCAGAAGATGCAGAAGAAGGAGAAGAAGAAGAAATAGAAAAAGCAGAAAATGCTTAATAAACTGAAGAAGATGAATAAGAAGAAGAAGAAAAAGAAGGAGATGTAGAACTATACTAAGAACAAGAAGTACTAGAAGAACAAGAAGAACTAGGAAAATAAGAAGAACAAGAAGTAGAAACAGAAGAATAAGACGAAAAGAAAGAAATAACAGAATAAGCAGAAAAAGTAGAAATATCAGAAGTATAAGCCGAAAAGCAGAAATAACCGAAGAATAAGCCAAAAAACCTGAAATAACGGAGAAATAAGCCGAAAAAGCAGAAATTAAAGAATAAGCCGAAAAAGCAGAAATGGGATAAGAAAAAGCCGAACAAGCATAAATAACAGAAGAATGAGCTGAAAAAACATATAAAACAGAAGAATAAGCCGAAAAAGCAGAATAACAGAAGAAGAAACCAAAAGAGCAGATATAACAGAAGAAGAAGCTGAAGTAAAACCAAAAGAAGCAGAAGAAGTAATTGAAAAAGGAGAAAATGCAGAAGAAACAGTCGAAGGTGAAGAGGAAGGAGAAGTATAAGAAGAAGAAGAAGAAGGAGATGTAGAAGTACAAGAAGATCAAGGGTGAACTAACAGAACAAGAAGAAGAAGAAGTTGAAACAGAAGAATAAGACGAAAAAGCAGAAAATACAGAAGAATAAACTGAAGAAGAAGCAGAAGAAGCAGAAATTGAAAAGCAGAAAATTCAGAAGAAGCAGAAGATGATGAAGAAGAAGGAGAGGTAGAACTACCAGAAGAACAAGAAGAACTAGAAGAACAAACAGAAGAATAAGCCTAAAAGTAGAAGTAACAGAAGACTAAGACGAAAAGACAAAAATAGCCGAATAAGCCAAAAACCTGAAATAATGGTGGAATAAGACGAAAAAGCAGAAATGACAGAAGAAGAAGCAGAAGAAGCAGAAGAAGGAGAAGAAGAAGAAATAGATAAAGCAGAAAATGCTTAATAAACTAAAGAAGATGAATAAGAGGAAGAAGAAAAAGAAGGAGATGTAGAACTATAAGAAGAACAAGAAGTACTGGAAGAACAAGAAATACTAGGAAAACACGAAGAACAAGAAGTAGAAACAGAAGAATAAGACGAAAAGAAAGAAATAACAGAATAAGCAGAAAAAGTAGAAATAACAGAAGTATAAGCCAAAAAGCAGGAATAACCAAAGAATAAGCCGAAAAACCTGAAATAACGGACGAACAAGCCGAAAAAGAAGAAATAACAGAAGCAGCTGTAAAAGCCGAAATAAGAGACGAAAAAGCCGAACAAGTATAAATAACAGAAGAATGAGCTGAAAAAACAGATAAAACAGAAGAATAAGCCGAAAAAGCAGAATTACAGAAGAAGAAGCCAAAAGAGCAGATATAACAGAAGAAGAAGCTGAAGTAAAACCAAAAGAAGCAGAAGAAGAAGTAATTGAAAAAAAAGAAAATGCAGAAGAAACAGTCGAAGGTGAAGAGGAAGGAGAAGTATAAGAAGAAGAAGAAGAAGGAGATGTTGAAGTACAAGAAGAACAAGGGTGAACAAAAAGAACAAGAAGAACAAGAAGTTGAAACAGAAGAATAAGACGAAAAAGCAGAAAATACAGAAGAATAAACTGAAGAAGAAGCAGAAGAAGCAGAAATTGAAAAGCAGAAAATTCAGAAGAAGCAGAAGATGATGAAGAAGAAGGAGAGGTAGAACTACCAGAAGAACAAGAAGAACTAGAAGAACAAACAGAAGAATAAGCCTAAAAGTAGAAGTAACAGAAGACTAAGAAGAAAAGGCAAAAATAGCCAAATAAGCCTAAAAACCTGAAATAATGGTGGAATAAGACGAAAAAGCAGAAATGACAGAAGAAGAAGCAGAAGAAGGAGAAGAAGAAGAAATAGATAAAGCAGAAAATGCTTAATAAACTAAAGAAGATGAATAAGAGGAAGAAGAAAAAGAAGGAGATGTAGAACTGTAAGAAGAACAAGAAGTACTGGAAGAACAAGAAATACTAGGAAAACACGAAGAACAAGAAGTAGAAACAGAAGAATAAGACGAAAAGAAAGAAATAACAGAATAAGCAGAAAAAGTAGAAATAACAGAAGTATAAGCCAAAAAGCAGGAATAACCGAAGAATAAGCCGAAAAACCTGAAATAACGGACGAACAAGCCGAAAAAGAAGAAATAACAGAAGCAGCTGTAAAAGCCGAAATAAGAGACGAAAAAGCCGAACAAGTATAAATAACAGAAGAATGAGCTGAAAAAACAGATAAAACAGAAGAATAAGCCGAAAAAGCAGAATTACAGAAGAAGAAGCCAAAAGAGCAGATATAACAGAAGAAGAAGCTGAAGTAAAACCAAAAGAAGCAGAAGAAGAAGTAATTGAAAAAGGAGAAAATGCAGAAGAAACAGTCGAAGGTGAAGAGGAAGGAGAAGTATAAGAAGAAGAAGAAGAAGGAGATGTAGAAGTACAAGAAAAACAAGGGGGACCTAAAAGAACAAGAAGAACAAGAAGTTGAAACAGAAGAATCAGTCGAAAAAGCAGAAAATACAGAAGAATAAGCTGAGAAAAAGCAGAAGAAGCAGAAATTGAAAAGCAGAAAATTCAGAAGAAGCAGAAGATGATGAAGAAGAAGGAGAGGTAGAACTACCAGAAGAACAAGAAGGACTAGAAGAACAAACAGAAGAATAAGCCTAAAAGTAGAAGTAACAGAAGGCTAAGACGAAAAGGCAAAAATAGCCGAATAAGCCTAAAAACCTGAAATAATGGGGGAATAAGACGAAAAAGCAGAAATGACAGAAGAAGAAGCAGAAGAAGCAGAAGAAGGAGAAGAAGAAGAAATAGAAAAAGCAGAAAATGCTTAATAAACTGAAGAAGATGAATAAGAAGAAGAAGAAAAAGAAAGAGATGTAGAACTATAAGAAGAACAAGAAGTACTAGAAGAACAAGAAGAACTAGGAAAACAAGAAGAACAAGAAGTAGAAACAGAAGAATAAGACGAAAAGAAAGAAATAACAGAATAAGCAGAAAAAGTAGAAATAACAGAAGTATAAACCGAAAAGCACAAATAACCGAAGAATAAGCCGAAAAACCTGAAATAACGGAGGAACAAGCCGAAAAAGCAGACATAACAGAAGAAGCCGAAAAAGCAGAAATAAGAGAAGAAAAAGCCGAACAAGCATAAATAACAGAAGAATGAGCTGAAAAAACAGATAAAACAGAAGAATAAGCCGAAAAAGCAGAATAACAGAAGAAGAAGCCAAAAGAGCACATATCACAGAAGAAGAAGCTGAAGTAAAACCAAAAGAAGCAGCAGAAGAAGAAGTAATTGAAAAAGGAGAAAATGCAGAAGAAACAGAAGAAGGTGAAGAGGAAGAAGATGTATAAGAATAAGAAGGAGATGTAGAAGTACAAGAAGAACAAGGGGGACCTAAAAGAACAAGAAGAACAAGAAGTTGAAACAGAAGAATAAGTCGAAAAAGCAGAAAATACAGAAGAATAAGCTGAGAAATAGCAGAAGACGCAGAAATTGAAAAGCAGAAAATTGAGAAGAAGCAGAAGATGATGAAGAAGAAGGAGAGGTAGAACTACCAGAAGAACAAGAAGAACTAGAAGAACAAACAGAAGAATAAGCCTAAAAGTAGAAGTAACAGAAGACTAAGACGAAAAGGCAAAAATAGCGGAATAAGCCTAAAAACCTGAAATAATGGTGGAATAAGACGAAAAAGCAGAAATGACAGAAGAAGAAGCAGAAGAAGCAGAAGAAGGAGAAGAAGAAGAAATTGAAAAAGCAGAAAATGCTTAATAAACTGAAGAAGATGAATAAGAAGAAGAAGAAAAAGAAGATGTAGAACTATAAGAAGAACAAGAAGTACTAGAAGAACAAGTAGAACTAGGAAAACAAGAAGAAAAAGAAGTAGAAACAGAAGAATAAGACGAAAAGAAAGAAATAACAGAATAAGCAGAAAAAGTAGAAATAACAGAAGTATAAACCGAAAGGCAGAAATAACCGAAGAATAAGCTGAAAAACCTGAAATAATGGAGGAACAAGCCGAAAAAGCAGACATAACAGAAGAAGCCGAAAAAGCAGAAATAAGAGAAGAAAAAGCCGAACAAGCATAAATAACAGAAGAATGAGCTGAAAAAACTGATAAAACAGAAGAATAAGCCGAAAAAGCAGAATAACAGAAGAAGAAGCCAAAAGAGCACATAGAACAGAAGAAGAAGCTGAAGTAAAACCAAAGAAGCAGCAGAAGAAAAAGTAATTGAAAAAGGAGAAAATGCAGAAGAAACAGAAGAAGGTGAAGAGGAAGAAGATGTATAAGAATAAGAAGGAGATGTAGAAGTACAAGAAGAACAAGGGGGACCTAAAAGAACAAGAAGAACAAGAAGTTGAAACAGAAGAATAAGTCGAAAAAGCAGAAAATACAGAAGAATAAGCTGAGAAAAAGCAGAAGAAGCAGAAATTGAAAAGCAGAAAATTGAGAAGAAGCAGAAGATGATGAAGAAGAAGGAGAGGTAGAACTTACCAGAAGAACAAGAAGAACTAGAAGAACAAACAGAAGAATAAGCCTAAAAGTAGAAGTAACAGAAGACTAAGACGAAAAGGCAAAAATAGCCCGAATAAGCCTAAAAAACCTGAAATAATGGGGGAATAAGAGGAAAAAGCAGAAATGACAGAAGAAGAAGCAGAAGAAGCAGAAGAAGGAGAAGAAGAAGAAATAGAAAAAGCAGAAAATGCTTAATAAACTGAAGAAGATGAATAAGAAGAAGAAGAAAAAGAAGGAGATGTAGAACTATAAGAAGAACAAGAAGTACTAGAAGAACAAGAAGAACTAGGAAAACAAGAAGAACAAGAAGTAGAAACAGAAGAATAAGACGAAAAGAAAGAAATAACAGAATAAGCAGAAAAAGTAGAAATAACAGAAGTATAAACCGAAAAGCAGAAATAAACCGAAGAATAAGCCGAAAAAACCTGAAATAACGGAGGAACAAGCCGAAAAAGCAGACATAACAGAAGAAGCCGAAAAAGCAGAAATAAGAGAAGAAAAAAGCCGAACAAGCATAAATAACAGAAGAATGAGCTGAAAAAACAGATAAAACAGAAGAATAAGCCGAAAAAGCAGAATAACAGAAGAAGAAGCCAAAAGAGCACATATCACAGAAGAAGAAGCTGAAGTAAAACCAAAAGAAGCAGCAGAAGAAGAAGTAATTGAAAAAGGAGAAAATGCAGAAGAAACAGAAGAAGGTGAAGAGGAAGAAGATGTATAAGAATAAGAAGGAGATGTAGAAGTACAAGAAGAACAAGGGGGACCTAAAAGAACAAGAAGAACAAGAAGTTGAAACAGAAGAATAAGTCGAAAAAGCAGAAAATACAGAAGAATAAGCTGAGAAAAAGCAGAAGAAGCAGAAATTGAAAAGCAGAAAATTCAGAAGAAGCAGAAGATGATGAAGAAGAAGGAGAGGTAGAACTACCAGAAGAACAATAAGAACTAGAAGAACAAACAGAAGAATAAGCCTGAAAGTAGAAGTAACAGAAGACTAAGACGAAAAGGCAAAAATAGCCGAATAAGCCTAAAAACCTGAAATAATGGGGGAATAAGACGAAAAAGCAGAAATGACAGAAGAAGAAGCAGAAGAAGCAGAAGAAGGAGAAGAAGAAGAAATTGAAAAAGCAGAAAATGCTTAATAAACTGAAGAAGATGAATAAGAAGAAGAAGAAAAAGAAGGAGATGTAGAACTATAAGAAGAACAAGGAAGTACTAGAAGAACAAGAAGAACTAGGAAAAACAAGAAGAACAAGAAGTAGAAACAGAAGAATAAGACGAAAAGAAAGAAATAACAGAATAAGCAGAAAAAGTAGAAATAACAGAAGTATAAACCGAAAAGCAGAAATAACCGAAGAATAAGCCGAAAAACCTGAAATAACGGAGGAACAAGCCGAAAAAGCAGACATAACAGAAGAAGCCGAAAAAGCAGAAATAAGAGAAGAAAAAGCCGAACAAGCATAAATAACAGAAGAATGAGCTGAAAAAACAGATAAAAACAGAAGAATAAGCCGAAAAAAGCAGAATAACAGAAGAAGAAGCCAAAAGAGCACATATCACAGAAGAAGAAGCTGAAGTAAAACCAAAAGAAGCAGCAGAAGAAGAAGTAATTGAAAAAGGAGAAAATGCAGAAGAAACAGAAGAAGGTGAAGAGGAAGAAGATGTATAAGAATAAGAAGGAGATGTAGAAGTACAAGAAGAACAAGGGGGACCTAAAAGAACAAGAAGAACAAGAAGTTGAAACAGAAGAATAAGTCGAAAAAGCAGAAAATACAGAAGAATAAGCTGAGAAAAAGCAGAAGAAGCAGAAATTGAAAAGCAGAAAAATTGAGAAAGAAGCAGAAGATGATGAAGAAGAAGGAGAGGTAGAACTACCAGAAGAACAAGAAGAACTAGAAGAACAAACAGAAGAATAAGCCTAAAAGTAGAAGTAACAGAAGACTAAGACGAAAAGGCAAAAATAGCCGAATAAGCCTAAAAACCTGAAATAATGGGGGAATAAGACGAAAAAGCAGAAATGACAGAAGAAGAAGCAGAAGAAGCAGAAGAAGGAGAAGAAGAAGAAATAGAAAAAGCAGAAAATGCTTAATAAACTGAAGAAGATGAATAAGAAGAAGAAGAAAAAGAAGGAGATGTAGAACTATAAGAAGAACAAGAAGTACTAGAAGAACAAGAAGAACTAGGAAAACAAGAAGAACAAGAAGTAGAAACAGAAGAATAAGACGAAAAGAAAGAAATAACAGAATAAGCAGAAAAAGTAGAAATAACAGAAGTATAGACCGAAAAGCAGAAATAACCGAAGAATAAGCCGAAAAACCTGAAATAACGGAGGAACAAGCCGAAAAATAAAATAACAGAAGAAGCTGTAAAAGCAGAAATAAGAGAAGAAAAAGCCGAACAAGCATAAATAACAGAAGAATGAGCTGAAAAAACAGATAAAACAGAAGAATAAGCCGAAAAAGAAGAATAACAAGAAGAAGAAACCAAAAGAGCAGATATAACAGAAGAAGAAGCTGAAGTAAAACCAAAAGAAGCAGAAGAAGAAGTAATTGAAAAAGGAGAAAATGCAGAAGAAACAGTCGAAGGTGAAGAGGAAGGAAAAGTATAAGAAGAAGAAGAAGAAGAAGGAGATGTAGAAGTACAAGAAGAACAAGGGGGACCTAAAAGAACAAGAAGAACAAGAAGTTGAAACAGAAGAATAAGTCGAAAAAACAGAAAATACAGAAGAATAAGCTGAGAAAAAGCAGAAGAAGCAGAAATTGAAAAGCAGAAAATTCAGAAGAAGCAGAAGATGATGAAGAAGAAGGAGAGGTAGAACTACCAGAAGAACAAGAAGGACTAGAAGAACAAACAGAAGAATAAGCCTAAAAGTAGAAGTAACAGAAGGCTAAGACGAAAAGGCAAAAATAGCCGAATAAGCCTAAAAACCTGAAATAATGGTGGAATAAGACGAAAAAGCAGAAATGACAGAAGAAGAAGCAGAAGAAGCAGAAGAAGGAGAAGAAGAAGAAATAGAAAAAGCAGAAAATGCTTAATAAACTGAAGAAGATGAATAAGAAGAAGAAGAAAAAGAAAGAGATGTAGAACTATAAGAAGAACAAGAAGTACTAGAAGAACAAGAAGAACTAGGAAAACAAGAAGAACAAGAAGTAGAAACAGAAGAATAAGACGAAAAGAAAGAAATAACAGAATAAGCAGAAAAAGTAGAAATAACAGAAGTATAAACCGAAAAGCAGAAATAACCGAAGAATAAGCCGAAAAACCTGAAATAACGGAGGAACAAGCCGAAAAAGCAGACATAACAGAAGAAGCCGAAAAAGCAGAAATAAGAGAAGAAAAAGCCGAACAAGCATAAATAACAGAAGAATGAGCTGAAAAAACTGATAAAACAGAAGAATAAGCCGAAAAAGCAGAATAACAGAAGAAGAAGCCAAAAGAGCACATATAACAGAAGAAGAAGCTGAAGTAAAACCAAAGAAGCAGCAGAAGAAGAAGTAATTGAAAAAGGAGAAAATGCAGAAGAAACAGAAGAAGGTGAAGAGGAAGAAGATGTATAAGAATAAGGAGGAGATGTAGAAGTACAAGAAGAACAAGGGGGACCTAAAAGAACAAGAAGAACAAGAAGTTGAAACAGAAGATTAAGTCGAAAAAGCAGAAAATACAGAAGAATAAGCTGAGAAAATGCAGAAGAAGCAGAAATTGAAAAGCAGAAAATTCAGAAGAAGCAGAAGATGATGAAGAAGAAGGAGAGGTAGAACTACCAGAAGAACAAGAAGAACTAGAAGAACAAACAGAAGAATAAGCCTAAAAGTAGAAGTATCAGAAGACTAAGACGAAAAGGCAAAAATAGCCGAATAAGCCTAAAAACCTGAAATAATGGTGGAATAAGACGAAAAAGCAGAAATGACAGAAGAAGAAGCAGAAGAAGCAGAAGAAGGAGAAGAGGAAGAAATAGAAAAAGCAGAAAATGCTTAATAAACTGAAGAAGATGAATAAGAAGAAGAAGAAAAAGAAGGAGATGTAGAACTATAAGAAGA
>NW_028167830.1:0-41715 GCF_964194135.1 Talpa europaea
TCTTCTTGTAATTCTACATCTCCTTCTTCTTCTTCATCTTTCTGTTTCTTCTGAATTGTTTGTTGTTTCAATTTCTTGCTCTTATTCTGATTCTTCTGCTTCTTCCGCAGCTTAATTTTCTGTTATTTCTGCTTTTTCGGCTATTTCTTTGGTTATTTCTGCTTTTTACTCTTATTCTTCTGTTTCTTCTGCTTGTTCTTCTTGTTCTCCTAGTTCTTGTTCCTCTCGTATTTCTACATCTCCTTTTTTCTTCTTTTTCAACTTCTTCTGTTTCTAATGCATTTTCTGCTTTTTCAATTACTTCTTCTTCTGCTTCAGCTTTTTCTTCACCTTATTCTTCTCTTATTTCTGCTATTTCAGCTTATTTTCCTGTTATTTCTGCTTTTCGCTTATTCTTTTGTTATTTCTGCTTTTTCCTCTTATTCCCATGTTTCTTCTTCTTGTTCTTCTTGTTCTTCTACTTCTTCTAGTAGTTCTACATATCCTTCTCCTTCTTCTTCTTCATCATTTTATTCTGTTTCTAATGCATTTTCTGCTTTTCAATTACTGCTTCTTCTGCTTCTTCTTCAGCTTATTCTTCTGTTTTTTCTGCTTTTTCTTCTGTTATTGCTGCTTTTTCGGCTCATTCTTCTGTTATTTTTGCTTTTTCCTCTGATTCTTCTGTTTCTTCCTCTTGTTCTTACAGTTTCTCTTGTTCTTCTTTCACTTCTATATCTCCTTCGTCTTCATCTTCTTCAGTTTCCTCTGCATTTTTTTGCTTTTTCAATTACTTCTCCTGCTTCCTCTGCTTCATATTCAGCTTATTCTGTTATTTCTGCTTTTTCGGCTTATTCTTGTTATTTCTGCTTTTTCGGCTTACGCATCTGTTATTTCTGATATATCCTCTTATTCCCCTTTTTCTTCTTCTTGTTCGTCTTGTTCTTCTAGCTCCTCTTGTTCTTATTGTAATTCTACATCTCCTTCTTCTTCTTCATCTTTCTGTTTCTTCTGCATTGTTTGTTGTTTCAATTTCTTGCTCTTATTCTGATTCTTCTGCTTCTTCCGCAGCTTAATTTTCTGTTATTTCTGCTTTTTCGGCTATTTCTTTGGTTATTTCTGCTTTTTACTCTTATTCTTCTGTTTCTTCTGCTTGTTCTTCTTGTTCTCCTAGTTCTTGTTCCTCTCGTATTTCTACATCTCCTTTTTTCTTCTTTTTCAACTTCTTCTGTTTCTAATGCATTTTCTGCTTTTTCAATTACTTCTTCTTCTTCTTCAGCTTTTTCTTCACCTTATTCTTCTCTTATTTCTGCTATTTCGGCTTATTTTCTTGTTATTTCTGCTTTTCGCTTATTCTTTTGTTATTTCTGCTTTTTCCTCTTATTCCCATGTTTCTTCTTCTTTTTCTTCTACTTCTTCTTTTAGTTCTACATATCCTTCTCCTTCTTCTTCTTCTTCATCTTATTCTGTTTCTAATGCATATTCTGCTTTTCAATTGTTGCTTCTTCTTCAGCTCATTCTTCTGTTATTTCTGCTTTTTCTGCTTTTTCTTCTGTTATTGCTGCTTTTTCGGCTCATTCTTCTGTTATTTTTGCTTTTTCCTCTGATTCTTCTGTTTCTTCCTCTTGTTCTTACAGTTTCTCTTGTTCTTCTTTCACTTCTATATCTCCTTCGTCTTCATCTTCTTCGGATTCCTCTGCATATTTTTGCTTTTTCAATTACTTCTTCTGCTTCCTCTGCTTCATATTCAGCTTATTCTGTTATTTCTGCTTTTTCAGCTTATTCTTGTTATTTCTGCTTTTTCGGCTTACTCATCTGTTATTTCTGATTTATCCTCTTATTCCCCTGTTTCTTCTTCTTGTTCGTCTTATTCTTCTAGCTCCTCTTGTTCTTCTGGTAATTCTACATCTCCTTCTTCTTCTTCATCTTTCTGTTTCTTCTGCATTGTTTGTTGTTTCAATTTCTTGCTCTTATTCTGATTCTTCTGCTTCTTCCGCAGCTTAATTTTCTGTTATTTCTGCTTTTTCGGCTATTTCTTTGGTTATTTCTGCTTTTTACTCTTATTCTTCTGTTTCTTCTGCTTGTTCTTCTTGGTCTCCTAGTTCTTGTTCCTCTCGTATTTCTACATCTCCTTTTTTCTTCTTTTTCAACTTCTTCTGTTTCTAATGCATTTTCTGCTTTTTCAATTACTTCTTCTGCTTCAGCTTTTTCTTCACCTTATTCTTCTCTTATTTCTGCTATTTCGGCTTATTCTCCTGTTATTTCTGCTTTTCGCTTATTCTTTTGTTATTTCTGCTTTTTCCTCTTATTCCCATGTGTCTTCTTCTTGTTCTTCTTGTTCTTCTACTTCTTCTAGTAGTTCTACATATCCTTCTCCTCCTTCTTCTTCTTCATCTTATTCTGTTTCTAATGCATTTTCTGCTTTTCAATTACTGCTTCTTCTGCTTCTTCTTCAGCTTATTCTTCTATTATTTCTGCTTTTTCTTCTGTTATTGCTGCTTTTTCGGCTCATTCTTCTGTTATTTTTGCTTTTTCCTCTGATTCTTCTGTTTCTTCCTATTGTTCTTACAGTTTCTCTTGTTCTTCTTTCACTTCTATATCTCCTTCGTCTTCATCTTCTTCGGTTTCCTCTGCATATTTTTGCTTTTTCTATTAATTCTTCTGCTTCCTCTGCATCATATTCAGCTTATTCTGTTATTTCTGCTTTCTCGTCTTATTCTTGTTATTTCTGCTTTTTCGGCTTACTCATCTGTTATTTCTGATTTATCCTCTTATTCCCCTGTTTCTTCTTCTTGTTCGTCTTGTTCTTCTAGCTCCTCTTGTTCTTCTTGTAATTCTACATCTCCTTCTTCTTCTTCATCTTTTTGTTTCTTCTGCATTGTTTGTTGTTTCAATTTCTTGCTCTTATTCTGATTCTTCTGCTTCTCCGCAGCTTAATTTTTCTGTTATTTCTGCATTTTCGGCTATTTATTTGGTTATTTCTGCTTTTTACTCTTATTCTTCTGTTTCTTCTGCTTGTTCTTCTTGTTCTCCTAGTTCTTGTTCCTCTCGTATTTCTACATCTCCTTTTTTCTTCTTTTTCCACTTCTTCTGTTTCTAATGCATTTTCTGCATTTTCAATTACTTCTTCTTCTGCTTAAGCTTTTTCTTCACGTTATTCTTCTCTTATTTCTCCTATTTCGGCTTATTCTCCTGTTATTTCTGCTTTTCGCTTATTCTTTTGTTATTTCTGCTTTTTCCTCTTATTCCCATGTTTCTTCTTCTTGTTCTTCTTGTTCTTCTACTTCTTCTAGTAGTTCTACATATCCTTCTCCTTCTTCTTCTTCTTCATCTTATTCTGTTTCTAATGCATTTTCTGCTTTTCAATTACTGCTTCTTCTGCTTCTTCTTCAGCTTATTCTTCTGTTATTTCTGCTTTTTCTTCTGTTATTGCTGCTTTTTCGGCTCATTCTTCTGTTATTTTTGCTTTTTCCTCTGATTCTTCTGTTTCTTCCTCTTGTTCTTACAGTTTCTCTTGTTCTTCTTTCACTTCTATATCTCCTTCGTCTTCATCTTCTTCCGTTTCCTCTGCATTTTTTTTGCTTTTTCAATTACTTCTTCTGCTTCCTCTGCTTCATATTCAGCTTATTCTTGTTATTTCTGCTTTTTCGGCTTACTCATCTGTTATTTCTGATTTATCCTCTTATTCCCCTGTTTCTTCTTCTTGTTCGTCTTGTTCTTCTAGCTCCTCTTGTTCTTCTTGTAATTCTACATCTCCTTCTTCTTCTTCATCTTTCTGTTTCTTCTGCATTGTTTCTTTTTTCAATTTCTTGCTCTTATTCTGATTCTTCTGCTTCTCCGCAGCTTAATTTTCTGTTATTTCTGCTTTTTCGGCTATTTCTTTGGTTATTTCTGCTTTTTACTCTTATTCTTCTGTTTCTTCTGCTTGTTCTTCTTGGTCTCCTAGTTCTTGTTCCTCTCGTATTTCTACATCTCCTTTTTTCTTCTTTTTCAACTTCTTCTGTTTCTAATGCATTTTCTGCTTTTTCAATTACTTCTTCTTCTGCTTCAGCTTTTTCTTCACCTTATTCTTCTCTTATTTCTGCTATTTCGGCTTATTCTCCTGTTATTTCTGCTTTTCGCTTATTCTTTTGTTATTTCTGCTTTTTCCTCTTATTCCCATGTTTCTTCTTCTTGTTCTTCTTGTTCTTCTACTTCTTCTTGTAGTTCTACATATCCTTCTTCTTCTTCTTCTTCTTCATCTTATTCTGTTTCTAATGCATTTTCTGCTTTTCAATTACTGCTTCTTCTGCTTCTTATTCAGCTTATTCTTCTGTTATTTCTGCTTTTTCTTCTGTTATTGCTGCTTTTTCGTCTCATTCTTCTGTGATTTTTGCTTTTTCCTCTGATTCTTCTGTTTCTTCCTCTTGTTCTTACAGTTTCTCTTGTTCTTCTTTCACTTCTATATCTCCTTCGTCTTCATCTTCTTCGGTTTCCTCTGCATATTTTTGCTTTTTCTATTACTTCTTCTGCTTCCTCTGTTTCATATTCAGCTTATTCTGTTATTTCTGCTTTTTCGGCTTATTCTTGTTATTTCTGCTTTTTCGGCTTACTCATCTGTTATTTAAGATTTATCCTCTTATTCCCCTGTTTCTTCTTCTTGTTCGTCTTGTTCTTCTAGCTCCTCTTGTTCTTCTTGTAATTCTACATCTCCTTCTTCTTCATCATCTTTCTGTTTCTTCTGCATTGTTTGTTGTTTCAATTTCTTGCTCTTATTCTGATTCTTCTGCTTCTCCGCAGCTTAATTTTCTGTTATTTCTGCTTTTTCGGCTATTTCTTTGGTTATTTCTGCTTTTTACTCTTATTCTTCTGTTTCTTCTGCTTGTTCTTCTTGTTCTCCTAGTTCTTGTTCCTCTCGTATTTCTACATCTCCTTTTTTCTTCTTTTTCAACTTCTTCTGTTTCTAATGCATTTTCTGCTTTTTCAATTACTTCTTCTTCTGCTTAAGCTTTTTCTTCACGTTATTCTTCTCTTATTTCTGCTATTTCGGCTTATTCTCCTGTTATTTCTGCTTTTCGCTTATTCTTTTGTTATTTCTGCTTTTTCCTCTTATTCCCATGTTTCTTCTTCTTGTTCTTCTTGTTCTTCTACTTCTTCTTGTAGTTCTACATATCCTTCTTCTTCTTCTTCTTCTTCATCTTATTCTGTTTCTAATGCATTTTCTGCTTTTCAATTGTTGCTTCTTCTTCAGCTCATTCTTCTGTTATTTCTGCTTTTTCGTCTTTTTCTTCTGTTATTGCTGCTTTTTCGGCTTATTCTTCTGTTATTTTTGCTTTTTCCTCTGATTCTTCTGTTTCTTCCTCTTGTTCTTACAGTTTCTCTTGTTCTTCTTTCACTTCTATATCTCCTTCGTCTTCATCTTCTTCGGTTTCCTCTGCATTTTTTTGCTTTTTCAATTACTTCTTCTGCTTCCTCTGCTTCATATTCAGCTTTTTCTGCTATTTCTGCTTTTTCGGCTTACTCATCTGTTATTTCTGATTTATCCTCTTATTCCCCTGTTTCTTCTTCTTGTTCGTCTAGTTCTTCTAGCTCCTCTTGTTCTTCTTGTAATTCTACATCTCCTTCTTCTTCTTCATCTTTCTGTTTCTTCTGCATTGTTTCTTTTTTCAATTTCTTGCTCTTATTCTGATTCTTCTGCTTCTCCGCAGCTTAATTTTCTGTTATTTCTGCTTTTTCGGCTATTTCTTTGGTTATTTCTGCTTTTTACTTTTATTCTTCTGTTTCTTCTGCTTGTTCTTCTTGGTCTCCTAGTTCTTGTTCCTCTCGTATTTCTACATCTCCTTTTTTCTTCTTTTTCAACTTCTTCTGTTTCTAATGCATTTTCTGCCTTTTCAATTACTTCTTCTTCTGCTTCAGCTTTTTCTTCACCTTATTCTTCTCTTATTTCTGCTATTTCGGCTTATTCTCCTGTTATTTCGGCTTTTCGCTTATTCTTTTGTTATTTCTGCTTTATCCTCTTATTCCCATGTTTCTTCTTCTTGTTCTTCTTGTTCTTCTACTTCTTCTAGTAGTTCTACATATCCTTCTCCTTCTTCTTCTTCTTCATCTTATTCTGTTTCTAATGCATTTTCTGCTTTTCAATTACTGCTTCTTCTGCTTCTTCTTCAGCTTATTCTTCTGTTATTTCTGCTTTTTCTTCTGTTATAGCTGCTTTTTCGGCTCATTCTTCTGTTATTTTTGCTTTTTCCTCTGATTCTTCTGTTTCTTCCTCTTGTTCTTACAGTTTCTCTTGTTCTTCTTTCACTTCTATATCTCCTTCGTCTTCATCTTCTTCGGTTTCCTCTGCATTTTTTTGCTTTTTCAATTACTTCTTCTGCTTCCTCTGCTTCATATTCAGCTTATTCTGTTATTTCTGCTTTTTCAGCTTATTCTTGTTATTTCTGCTTTTTCGGCTTACTCATCTGTTATTTCTGATTTATCCTCTTATTCCCCTGTTTCTTCTTCTTGTTCGTCTTGTTCTTCTAGCTCCTCTTGTTCTTCTTGTAATTCTACATCTCCTTCTTCTTCTTCATCTTTCTGTTTCTTCTGCATTGTTTGTTGTTTCAATTTCTTGCTCTTATTCTGATTCTTCTGCTTCTCCGCAGCTTAATTTTCTGTTATTTCTGCTTTTTCGGCTCTTTCTTTGGTTATTTCTGCTTTTTACTCTTATTCTTCTGTTTCTTCTGCTTGTTCTTCTTGTTCTCCTAGTTCTTGTTCCTCTCGTATTTCTACATCTCCTTTTTTCTTCTTTTTCAACTTCTTCTGTTTCTAATGCATTTTCTGCTTTTTCAATTACTTCTTCTTCTGCTTCAGCTTTTTCTTCACCTTATTCTTCTCTTATTTCTGCTATTTCAGCTTATTTTCCTGTTATTTCTGCTTTTCGCTTATTCTTTTGTTATTTCTGCTTTTTCCTCTTATTCCCATGTTTCTTCTTCTTGTTCTTCTTGTTCTTCTACTTCTTCTAGTAGTTCTACATATCCTTCTCCTTCTTCTTCTTCATCATTTTATTCTGTTTCTAATGCATTTTCTGCTTTTCAATTACTGCTTCTTCTGCTTCTTCTTCAGCTTATTCTTCTGTTTTTTCTGCTTTTTCTTCTGTTATTGCTGCTTTTTCGGCTCATTCTTCTGTTATTTTTGCTTTTTCCTCTGATTCTTCTGTTTCTTCCTCTTGTTCTTACAGTTTCTCTTGTTCTTCTTTCACTTCTATATCTCCTTCGTCTTCATCTTCTTCAGTTTCCTCTGCATTTTTTTGCTTTTTCAATTACTTCTCCTGCTTCCTCTGCTTCATATTCAGCTTATTCTGTTATTTCTGCTTTTTCGGCTTATTCTTGTTATTTCTGCTTTTTCGGCTTACTCATCTGTTATTTCTGATTTATCCTCTTATTCCCCTTTTTCTTCTTCTTGTTCGTCTTGTTCTTCTAGCTCCTCTTGTTCTTCTTGTAATTCTACATCTCCTTCTTCTTCATCATCTTTCTGTTTCTTCTGCATTGTTTGTTTTTTCAATTTCTTGCTCTTATTCTGATTCTTCTGCTTCTTCTGCAGCTTAATTTTCTGTTATTTCTGCTTTTTCGACTATTTCTTTGGTTATTTCTGCTTTTTACTCTTATTCTTCTGTTTCTTCTGCTTGTTCTTCTTGTTCTCCTAGTTCTTGTTCCTCTCGTATTTCTACATCTCCTTTTTTCTTCTTTTTCAACTTCTTCTGTTTCTAATGCATTTTCTGCTTTTTCAATTACTTCTTCTTCTGCTTCAGCTTTTTCTTCACCTTATTCTTCTCTTATTTCTGCTATTTCGGCTTATTTTCTTGTTATTTCTGCTTTTCGCTTATTCTTTTGTTATTTCTGCTTTTTCCTCTTATTCCCATGTTTCTTCTTCTTTTTCTTCTACTTCTTCTTTTAGTTCTACATATCCTTCTCCTTCTTCTTCTTCTTCATCTTATTCTGTTTCTAATGCATATTCTGCTTTTCAATTGTTGCTTCTTCTTCAGCTCATTCTTCTGTTATTTCTGCTTTTTCGGCTTTTTCTTCTGTTATTGCTGCTTTTTCGGCTCATTCTTCTCTTATTTTTGCTTTTTCCTCTGATTCTTCTGTTTCTTCCTCTTGTTCTTACAGTTTCTCTTGTTCTTCTTTCACTTCTATATCTCCTTCGTCTTCATCTTCTTCGGTTTACTCTGCATATTTTTGCTTTTTCAATTACTTCTTCTGCTTCCTCTGCTTCATATTCAGCTTATTCTGTTATTTCTGCTTTTTCAGCTTATTCTTGTTATTTCTGCTTTTTCGGATTACTCATCTGTTATTTCTGATTTATCCTCTTATTCCCCTGTTTCTTCTTCTTGTTCGTCTTGTTCTTCTAGCTCCTCTTGTTCTTCTTGTAATTCTACATCTCCTTCTTCTTCTTCATCTTTCTGTTTCTTCTGCATTGTTTGTTGTTTCAATTTCTTGCTCTTATTCTGATTCTTCTGATTCTTCCGCAGCTTAATTTTCTGTTATTTCTGCTTTTTCGGCTATTTCTTTGGTTATTTCTGCTTTTTACTCTTATTCTTCTGTTTCTTCTGCTTGTTCTTCTTGGTCTCCTAGTTCTTGTTCCTCTCGTATTTCTACATCTCCTTTTTTCTTCTTTTTCAACTTCTTCTGTTTCTAATGCATTTTCTGCTTTTTCAATTACTTCTTCTTCTGCTTCAGCTTTTTCTTCTCCTTATTCTTCTCTTATTTCTGCTATTTCGGCTTATTCTCCTGTTATTTCTGCTTTTCGCTTATTCTTTTGTTATTTCTGCTTTTTCCTCTTATTCCCATGTTTCTTCTTCTTGTTCTTCTTGTTCTTCTACTTCTTCTAGTAGTTCTACATATCCTTCTCCTTCTTCTTCTTCTTCATCTTATTCTGTTTCTAATGCATTTTCTGCTTTTCAATTACTGCTTCTTCTGCTTCTTCTTCAGCTTATTCTTCTGTTATTTCTGCTTTTTCTTCTGTTATTGCTGCTTTTTCGGCTCATTCTTCTGTTATTTTTGCTTTTTCCTCTGATTCTTCTGTTTCTTCCTCTTGTTCTTACAGTTTCTCTTGTTCTTCTTTCACTTCTATATCTCCTTCGTCTTCATCTTCTTCGGTTTCCTCTGCATATTTTTGCTTTTTCTATTACTTCTTCTGCTTCCTCTGTTTCATATTCAGCTTATTCTGTTATTTCTGCTTTTTCGGCTTATTCTTGTAATTTCTGCTTTTTCGGCTTACTCATCTGTTATTTCTGATTTATCCTCTTATTCCCCTGTTTCTTCTTCTTGTTCGTCTTGTTCTTCTAGCTCCTCTTATTCTTCTTGTAATTCTACATCTCCTTCTTCTTCTTCATCTTTCTGTTTCTTCTGCATTGTTTGTTGTTTCAATTTCTTGCTCTTATTCTGATTCTTCTGCTTCTCCGCAGCTTAATTTTCTGTTATTTCTGCATTTTCGGCTATTTCTTTGGTTATTTCTGCTTTTTACTCTTATTCTTCTGTTTCTTCTGCTTGTTCTTCTTGTTCTCCTAGTTCTTGTTCCTCTCGTATTTCTACATCTCCTTTTTTCTTCTTTTTCAACTTCTTCTGTTTCTAATGCATTTTCTGCTTTTTCAATTACTTCCTCTTCTGCTTAAGCTTTTTCTTCACGTTATTCTTCTCTTATTTCTCCTATTTCGGCTTATTCTCCTGTTATTTCTGCTTTTCGCTTATTCTTTTGTTATTTCTGCTTTTTCCTCTTATTCCCATGTTTCTTCTTCTTGTTCTTCTTGTTCTTCTACTTCTTCTTGTAGTTCTACATATCCTTCTTCTTCTTTTTCTTCTTCATCTTATTCTGTTTCTAATGCATTTTCTGCTTTTCAATTGTTGCTTCTTCTTCAGCTCATTCTTCTGTTATTTCTGCTTTTTCGTCTTTTTCTTCTGTTATTGCTGCTTTTTCGGCTTATTCTTCTGTTATTTTTGCTTTTTCCTCTGATTCTTCTGTTTCTTCCTCTTGTTCTTACAGTTTCTCTTGTTCTTCTTTCACTTCTATATCTCCTACGTCTTCATCTTCTTCGGTTTCCTCTGCATTTTTTTGCTTTTTCAATTACTTCTTCTGCTTCCTCTGCTTCATATTCAGCTTATTCTGTAATTTCTGCTTTTTCGGCTTATTCTTGTTATTTCTGCTTTTTCGGCTTACTCATCTGTTATTTCTGATTTATCCTCTTATTCCCCTGTTTCTTCTTCTTGTTCGTCTTGTTCTTTAGCTCCTCTTGTTCTTCTTGTAATTCTACATCTCCTTCTTCTTCTTCATCTTTCTGTTTCTTCTGCATTGTTTGTTGTTTCAATTTCTTGCTCTTATTCTGGTTCTTCTGCTTCTTCCGCAGCTTAATTTTCTGTTATTTCTGCTTTTTCGGGTATTTCTTTGGTTATTTCTGCTTTTTACTCTTATTCTTCTGTTTCTTCTGCTTGTTCTTCTTGGTCTCCTAGTTCTTGTTCCTCTCGTATTTCTACATCTCCTTTTTTCTTCTTTTTCAACTTCTGTTTCTAATGCATTTTCTGCTTTTTCAATTACTTCTTCTTCTGCTTCAGCTTTTTCTTCTCCTTATTCTTCTCTTATTTCTGCTATTTCGGCTTATTCTCCTGTTATTTCTGCTTTTCGCTTATTCTTTTGTTATTTCTGCTTTTTCCTCTTATTCCCATGTTTCTTCTTCTTGTTCTTCTTGTTCTTCTACTTCTTCTAGTAGTTCTACATATCCTTCTCCTTCTTCTTCTTCTTCATCTTATTCTGTTTCTAATGCATTTTCTGCTTTTCAATTACTGCTTCTTCTGCTTCTTCTTCAGCTTATTCTTCTGTTATTTCTGCTTTTCTTCTGTTATTGCTGCTTTTTCGGCTCATTCTTCTGTTATTTTTGCTTTTTCCTCTGATTCTTCTGTTTCTTCCTCTTGTTCTTACAGTTTCTCTTGTTCTTCTTTCACTTCTATATCTCCTTCGTCTTCATCTTCTTCGGTTTCCTCTGCATATTTTTGCTTTTTCTATTACTTCTTCTGCTTCCTCTGTTTCATATTCAGCTTATTCTGTTATTTCTGC
Source organism: Talpa europaea (assembly GCF_964194135.1). NCBI lineage: Eukaryota > Metazoa > Chordata > Mammalia > Eulipotyphla > Talpidae > Talpa > Talpa europaea. The sequence goes on from NW_028167830.1 coordinate 11,041, forward strand.
TTTTTCGGCTTATTCTTGTTATTTCTGCTTTTTCGGCTTACTCATCTGTTATTTCTGATTTATCCTCTTATTCCCCTGTTTCTTCTTCTTGTTCGTCTTGTTCTTCTAGCTCCTCTTGTTCTTCTTGTAATTCTACATCTCCTTCTTCATCATCTTTCTGTTTCTTCTGCATTGTTTGTTGTTTCAATTTCTTGCTCTTATTCTGATTCTTCTGCTTCTCCGCAGCTTAATTTTCTGTTATTTCTGCTTTTTCGGCTATTTCTTTGGTTATTTCTGCTTTTTACTTTTATTCTTCTGTTTCTTCTGCTTGTTCTTCTTGGTCTCCTAGTTCTTGTTCCTCTCGTATTTCTACATCTCCTTTTTTCTTCTTTTTCAACTTCTTCTGTTTCTAATGCATTTTCTGCTTTTTCAATTACTTCTTCTTCTGCTTCAGCTTTTTCTTCACCTTATTCTTCTCTTATTTCTGCTATTTCGGCTTATTCTCCTGTTATTTCTGCTTTTCGCTTATTCTTTTGTTATTTCTGCTTTTTCCTCTTATTCCCATGTTTCTTCTTCTTGTTCTTCTTGTTCTTCTACTTCTTCTAGTAGTTCTACATATCCTTCTCCTTCTTCTTCATCTTATTCTGTTTCTAATGCATTTTCTGCTTTTCAATTACTGCTTCTTCTGCTTCTTCTTCAGCTTATTCTTCTGTTATTTCTGCTTTTTCTTCTGTTATTGCTGCTTTTTCGGCTCATTCTTCTGTTATTTTTGCTTTTTCCTCTGATTCTTCTGTTTCTTCCTCTTGTTCTTACAGTTTCTCTTGTTCTTCTTTCACTTCTATATCTTCTTCGTCTTCATCTTCTTCGGTTTCCTCTGCATTTTTTTGCTTTTTCAATTACTTCTTCTGCTTCCTCTGCTTCATATTCAGCTTATTCTGTTATTTCTGCTTTTTCGGCTTATTCTTGTTATTTCTGCTTTTTCGGCATCTGTTATTTCTGATTTATCCTCTTATTCCCCTGTTTCTTCTTCTTGTTCGTCTTGTTCTTCTAGCTCCTCTTGTTCTTCTTGTAATTCTACATCTCCTTCTTCTTCTTCATCTTTCTGTTTCTTCTGCATTGTTTGTTGTTTCAAATTCTTGCTCTTATTCTGATTCTTCTGCTTCTTCCGCAGCTTAATTTTCTGTTATTTCTGCTTTTTCGGCTATTTCTTTGGTTATTTCTGCTTTTTACTCTTATTCTTCTGTTTCTTCTGCTTGTTCTTCTTGGTCTCCTAGTTCTTGTTCCTCTCGTATTTCTACATCTCCTTTTTTCTTCTTTTTCAACTTCTTCTGTTTCTAATGCATTTTCTGCTTTTTCAATTACTTCTTCTTCTGCTTCAGCTTTTTCTTCACCTTATTCTTCTCTTATTTCTGCTATTTCGGCTTATTCTCCTGTTATTTCTGCTTTTCGCTTATTCTTTTGTTATTTCTGCTTTTTCCTCTTATTCCCATGTTTCTTCTTCTTGTTCTTCTTGTTCTTCTACTTCTTCTTGTAGTTCTACATATCCGTCTCCTTCTTCTTCATCTTATTCTGTTACTAATGCATTTTCTCCTCTCAATTGTTGCTTCTTCTTCAGCTCATTCTTCTGTTATTTCTGCTTTTTCTGCTTTTTCTTTTGTTATTGCTGCTTTTTCGGCTCATTCTTCTGTTATTTTTGCTTTTTCCTCTGATTCTTCTGTTTCTTCCTCTTGTTCTTACAGTTTCTCTTGTTCTTCTTTCACTTCTATATCTCCTTCGTCTTCATCTTCTTCGGTTTCCTCTGCATTTTTTTGCTTTTTCAATTACTTCTTCTGCTTCCTCTTTCATATTCAGCTTATTCTGTTATTTCTGCTTTTTCGGCTTATTCTTGTTATTTCTGCTTTTTCGGCTTACTCATCTGTTATTTCTGATTTATCCTCTTATTCCCCTGTTTCTTCTTCTGGTTCGTCTTGTTCTTCTAGCTCCTCTTGTTCTTCTTATAATTCTACATCTCCTTCTTCTTCTTCATCTTTCTGTTTCTTCTGCATTGTTTGTTTTTTCAATTTCTTGCTCTTTTTCTGATTCTTCTGCTTCTTCCGCAGCTTAATTTTCTGTTATTTCTGCTTTTTCGGCTATTTCTTTGGTTATTTCTGCTTTTTACTCTTATTCTTCTGTTTCTTCTGCTTGTTCTTCTTGTTCTCGTAGTTCTTGTTCCTCTCGTATTTCTACATCTCCTTATTTCTTCTTTTTCAACTTCTTCTGTTTCTAATGCATATTCTGCTTTTTCAATTACTTCTTCTGCTTCAGCTTTTTCTTCACCTTATTCTTTTCCTATTTCTGCTATTTCGGCTTATCATCCTGTTATTTCTGCTTTTCGCTTATTCTTTTGTTATTTCTGCTTTTTCCTCTTATTCCCATGTTTCTTCTTCTTGTTCTTCTTGTTCTTCTACTTCTTCTTGTAGTTCTACATATCCTTCTTCTTCTTCTTCTTCTTCATCTTATTCTGTTTCTAATGCATTTTCTGCTTTTCAATTGTTGCTTCTTCTTCAGCTTATTCTTCTGTTATTTCTGCTTTTTCGGCTTTTTCTTCTGTTATTGCTGCTTTTTCGGCTCATTCTTCTGTTATTTTTGCTTTTTCCTCTGATTCTTCTGTTTCTTCCTCTTGTTCTTACAGTTTCTCTTGTTCTTCTTTCACTTCTATATCTCCTTCGTCTTCATCTTCTTCGGTTTCCTCTACATTTTTTTGCTTTTTCAATAACTTCTTCTGCTTCCTCTGCTTCATATTCAGCTTATTCTGTTATTTCTGCTTTTTCGGCTTATTCTTGTTATTTCTGCTTTTTCGGCTTACTCATCTGTTATTTCTGATTTATCCTCTTATTCCCCTGTTTCTTCTTCTTGTTCGTCTTGTTCTTCTAGCTCCTCTTGTTCTTATTGTAATTCTACATCTCCTTCTTCTTCTTCATCTTTCTGTTTCTTCTGCATTGTTTGTTGTTTCAATTTCTTGCTCTTATTCTGATTCTTCTGCTTCTTCCGCAGCTTAATTTTCTGTTATTTCTGCTTTTTCGGCTATTTCTTTGGTTATTTCTGCTTTTTACTCTTATTCTTCTGTTTCTTCTGCTTATTCTTCTTGTTCTCCTAGTTCTTGTTCCTCTCGTATTTCTACATCTCCTTTTTTCTTCTTTTTCAACTTCTTCTGTTTCTAATGCATTTTCTGCTTTTTCAATTACTTCTTCTTCTTCTTCAGCTTTTTCTTCACCTTATTCTTCTCTTATTTCTGCTATTTCGGCTTATTCTCCTGTTATTTCTGCTTTTTGCTTATTCTTTTGTTATTTCTGCTTTTTCCTCTTATTCCCATGTTTCTTCTTCTTTTTCTTCTTGTTCTTCTACTTCTTCTTGTAGTTCTACATATCCTTCCTCTTCTTCTTCATCTTATTCTGTTACTAATGCATTTTCTCCTCTCAATTGTTGCTTCTTCTTCAGCTCATTCTTCTGTTATTTTTGCTTTTTCGCCTTTTTCTTCTGTTATTGCTGCTTTTTCGGCTTATTCTTCTGTTATTTTTGCTTTTTCCTCTGATTCTTCTATTTCTTCCTCTTGTTCTTAGAGTTTCTCTTGTTCTTCTTTCACTTCTATATCTCCTTCGTCTTCATCTTCTTCGGTTTCCTCTGCATATTTTTGCTTTTTCAATTACTTCTTCTGCTTCCTCTGCTTCATATTCAGCTTATTCTGTTATTTCTGCTTTTTCGGCTTATTCTTGTTATTTCTGCTTTTTCGGCTTACTCATCTGTTATTTCTGATTTATCCTCTTATTCCCCTGTTTCTTCTTCTTGTTCGTCTTGTTCTTCTAGCTCCTCTTGTTCTTCTTGTAATTCTACATCTCCTTCTTCTTCTTCATCTTTCTGTTTCTTCTGAATTGTTTGTTGTTTCAATTTCTTGCTCTTATTCTGATTCTTCTGCTTCTTCCGCAGCTTAATTTTCTGTTATTTCTGCTTTTTCGGCTATTTCTTTGGTTATTTCTGCTTTTTACTCTTATTCTTCTGTTTCTTCTGCTTGTTCTTCTTGTTCTCCTAGTTCTTGTTCCTCTCGTATTTCTACATCTCCTTTTTTCTTCTTTTTCAACTTCTTCTGTTTCTAATGCATTTTCTGCTTTTTCAATTACTTCTTCTTCTGCTTCAGCTTTTTCTTCACCTTATTCTTCTCTTATTTCTGCTATTTCAGCTTATTTTCCTGTTATTTCTGCTTTTCGCTTATTCTTTTGTTATTTCTGCTTTTTCCTCTTATTCCCATGTTTCTTCTTCTTGTTCTTCTTGTTCTTCTACTTCTTCTAGTAGTTCTACATATCCTTCTCCTTCTTCTTCTTCATCATTTTATTCTGTTTCTAATGCATTTTCTGCTTTTCAATTACTGCTTCTTCTGCTTCTTCTTCAGCTTATTCTTCTGTTTTTTCTGCTTTTTCTTCTGTTATTGCTGCTTTTTCGGCTCATTCTTCTGTTATTTTTGCTTTTTCCTCTGATTCTTCTGTTTCTTCCTCTTGTTCTTACAGTTTCTCTTGTTCTTCTTTCACTTCTATATCTCCTTCGTCTTCATCTTCTTCAGTTTCCTCTGCATTTTTTTGCTTTTTCAATTACTTCTCCTGCTTCCTCTGCTTCATATTCAGCTTATTCTGTTATTTCTGCTTTTTCGGCTTATTCTTGTTATTTCTGCTTTTTCGGCTTACGCATCTGTTATTTCTGATATATCCTCTTATTCCCCTTTTTCTTCTTCTTGTTCGTCTTGTTCTTCTAGCTCCTCTTGTTCTTATTGTAATTCTACATCTCCTTCTTCTTCTTCATCTTTCTGTTTCTTCTGCATTGTTTGTTGTTTCAATTTCTTGCTCTTATTCTGATTCTTCTGCTTCTTCCGCAGCTTAATTTTCTGTTATTTCTGCTTTTTCGGCTATTTCTTTGGTTATTTCTGCTTTTTACTCTTATTCTTCTGTTTCTTCTGCTTGTTCTTCTTGTTCTCCTAGTTCTTGTTCCTCTCGTATTTCTACATCTCCTTTTTTCTTCTTTTTCAACTTCTTCTGTTTCTAATGCATTTTCTGCTTTTTCAATTACTTCTTCTTCTTCTTCAGCTTTTTCTTCACCTTATTCTTCTCTTATTTCTGCTATTTCGGCTTATTTTCTTGTTATTTCTGCTTTTCGCTTATTCTTTTGTTATTTCTGCTTTGTCCTCTTATTCCCATGTTTCTTCTTCTTTTTCTTCTAATTCTTCTTTTAGTTCTACATATCCTTCTCCTTCTTCTTCTTCTTCATCTTATTCTGTTTCTAATGCATATTCTGCTTTTCAATTGTTGCTTCTTCTTCAGCTCATTCTTCTGTTATTTCTGCTTTTTCTGCTTTTTCTTCTGTTATTGCTGCTTTTTCGGCTCATTCTTCTGTTATTTTTGCTTTTTCCTCTGATTCTTCTGTTTCTTCCTCTTGTTCTTACAGTTTCTCTTGTTCTTCTTTCACTTCTATATCTCCTTCGTCTTCATCTTCTTCGGATTCCTCTGCATATTTTTGCTTTTTCAATTACTTCTTCTGCTTCCTCTGCTTCATATTCAGCTTATTCTGTTATTTCTGCTTTTTCAGCTTATTCTTGTTATTTCTGCTTTTTCGGCTTACTCATCTGTTATTTCTGATTTATCCTCTTATTCCCCTGTTTCTTCTTCTTGTTCGTCTTATTCTTCTAGCTCCTCTTGTTCTTCTGGTAATTCTACATCTCCTTCTTCTTCTTCATCTTTCTGTTTCTTCTGCATTGTTTGTTGTTTCAATTTCTTGCTCTTATTCTGATTCTTCTGCTTCTTCCGCAGCTTAATTTTCTGTTATTTCTGCTTTTTCGGCTATTTCTTTGGTTATTTCTGCTTTTTACTCTTATTCTTCTGTTTCTTCTGCTTGTTCTTCTTGGTCTCCTAGTTCTTGTTCCTCTCGTATTTCTACATCTCCTTTTTTCTTCTTTTTCAACTTCTTCTGTTTCTAATGCATTTTCTGCTTTTTCAATTACTTCTTCTGCTTCAGCTTTTTCTTCACCTTATTCTTCTCTTATTTCTGCTATTTCGGCTTATTCTCCTGTTATTTCTGCTTTTCGCTTATTCTTTTGTTATTTCTGCTTTTTCCTCTTATTCCCATGTGTCTTCTTCTTGTTCTTCTTGTTCTTCTACTTCTTCTAGTAGTTCTACATATCCTTCTCCTCCTTCTTCTTCTTCATCTTATTCTGTTTCTAATGCATTTTCTGCTTTTCAATTACTGCTTCTTCTGCTTCTTCTTCAGCTTATTCTTCTATTATTTCTGCTTTTTCTTCTGTTATTGCTGCTTTTTCGGCTCATTCTTCTGTTATTTTTGCTTTTTCCTCTGATTCTTCTGTTTCTTCCTATTGTTCTTACAGTTTCTCTTGTTCTTCTTTCACTTCTATATCTCCTTCGTCTTCATCTTCTTCGGTTTCCTCTGCATATTTTTGCTTTTTCTATTACTTCTTCTGCTTCCTCTGTTTCATATTCAGCTTATTCTGTTATTTCTGCTTTTTCGGCTTATTCTTGTTATTTCTGCTTTTTCGGCTTACTCATCTGTTATTTAAGATTTATCCTCTTATTCCCCTGTTTCTTCTTCTTGTTCGTCTTGTTCTTCTAGCTCCTCTTGTTCTTCTTGTAATTCTACATCTCCTTCTTCTTCTTCATCTTTTTGTTTCTTCTGCATTGTTTGTTGTTTCAATTTCTTGCTCTTATTCTGATTCTTCTGCTTCTCCGCAGCTTAATTTTTCTGTTATTTCTGCATTTTCGGCTATTTATTTGGTTATTTCTGCTTTTTACTCTTATTCTTCTGTTTCTTCTGCTTGTTCTTCTTGTTCTCCTAGTTCTTGTTCCTCTCGTATTTCTACATCTCCTTTTTTCTTCTTTTTCCACTTCTTCTGTTTCTAATGCATTTTCTGCATTTTCAATTACTTCTTCTTCTGCTTAAGCTTTTTCTTCACGTTATTCTTCTCTTATTTCTCCTATTTCGGCTTATTCTCCTGTTATTTCTGCTTTTCGCTTATTCTTTTGTTATTTCTGCTTTTTCCTCTTATTCCCATGTTTCTTCTTCTTGTTCTTCTTGTTCTTCTACTTCTTCTAGTAGTTCTACATATCCTTCTCCTTCTTCTTCTTCTTCATCTTATTCTGTTTCTAATGCATTTTCTGCTTTTCAATTACTGCTTCTTCTGCTTCTTCTTCAGCTTATTCTTCTGTTATTTCTGCTTTTTCTTCTGTTATTGCTGCTTTTTCGGCTCATTCTTCTGTTATTTTTGCTTTTTCCTCTGATTCTTCTGTTTCTTCCTCTTGTTCTTACAGTTTCTCTTGTTCTTCTTTCACTTCTATATCTCCTTCGTCTTCATCTTCTTCCGTTTCCTCTGCATTTTTTTGCTTTTTCAATTACTTCTTCTGCTTCCTCTGCTTCATATTCAGCTTATTCTTGTTATTTCTGCTTTTTCGGCTTACTCATCTGTTATTTCTGATTTATCCTCTTATTCCCCTGTTTCTTCTTCTTGTTCGTCTTGTTCTTCTAGCTCCTCTTGTTCTTCTTGTAATTCTACATCTCCTTCTTCTTCTTCATCTTTCTGTTTCTTCTGCATTGTTTCTTTTTTCAATTTCTTGCTCTTATTCTGATTCTTCTGCTTCTCCGCAGCTTAATTTTCTGTTATTTCTGCTTTTTCGGCTATTTCTTTGGTTATTTCTGCTTTTTACTCTTATTCTTCTGTTTCTTCTGCTTGTTCTTCTTGGTCTCCTAGTTCTTGTTCCTCTCGTATTTCTACATCTCCTTTTTTCTTCTTTTTCAACTTCTTCTGTTTCTAATGCATTTTCTGCTTTTTCAATTACTTCTTCTTCTGCTTAAGCTTTTTCTTCACGTTATTCTTCTCTTATTTCTCCTATTTCGGCTTATTCTCCTGTTATTTCTGCTTTTCGCTTATTCTTTTGTTATTTCTGCTTTTTCCTCTTATTCCCATGTTTCTTCTTCTTGTTCTTCTTGTTCTTCTACTTCTTCTTGTAGTTCTACATATCCTTCTTCTTCTTCTTCTTCTTCATCTTATTCTGTTTCTAATGCATTTTCTGCTTTTCAATTGTTGCTTCTTCTTCAGCTCATTCTTCTGTTATTTCTGCTTTTTCGGCTTTTTCTTCTGTTATTGCTGCTTTTTCGGCTTATTCTTCTGTTATTTTTGCTTTTTCCTCTGATTCTTCTGTTTCTTCCTCTTGTTCTTACAGTTTCTCTTGTTCTTCTTTCACTTCTATATCTCCTTCGTCTTCATCTTCTTCGGTTTCCTCTGCATTTTTTTGCTTTTTCAATTACTTCTTCTGCTTCCTCTGCTTCTTCTTCAGCTTATTCTTCTGTTATTTCTGCTTTTTCTTCTGTTATTGCTGCTTTTTCGGCTCATTCTTCTGTTATTTTTGCTTTTTCCTCTGATTCTTCTGTTTCTTCCTCTTGTTCTTACAGTTTCTCTTGTTCTTCTTTCACTTCTATATCTCCTTCGTCTTCATCTTCTTCGGTTTCCTCTGCATTTTTTTGCTTTTTCAATTACTTCTTCTGCTTCCTCTGCTTCATATTCAGCTTTTTCTGCTATTTCTGCTTTTTCGGCTTACTCTTCTGTTATTTCTGATTTATCCTCTTATTCCCCTGTTTCTTCTTCTTGTTCGTCTTGTTCTTCTAGCTCCTCTTGTTCTTCTTGTAATTCTACATCTCCTTCTTCTTCTTCATCTTTCTGTTTCTTCTGCATTGTTTCTTTTTTCAATTTCTTGTTCTTATTCTGATTCTTCTGCTTCTCCGCAGCTTAATTTTCTGTTATTTCTGCTTTTTCGGCTATTTCTTTGGTTATTTCTGCTTTTTACTTTTATTCTTCTGTTTCTTCTGCTTGTTCTTCTTGGTCTCCTAGTTCTTGTTCCTCTCGTATTTCTACATCTCCTTTTTTCTTCTTTTTCAACTTCTTCTGTTTCTAATGCATTTTCTGCTTTTTCAATTACTTCTTCTTCTGCTTCAGCTTTTTCTTCACCTTATTCTTCTCTTATTTCTGCTATTTCGGCTTATTCTCCTGTTATTTCTGCTTTTCGCTTATTCTTTTGTTATTTCTGCTTTTTCCTCTTATTCCCATGTTTCTTCTTCTTGTTCTTCTTGTTCTTCTACTTCTTCTAGTAGTTCTACATATCCTTCTCCTTCTTCTTCTTCTTCATCTTATTCTGTTTCTAATGCATTTTCTGCTTTTCAATTACTGCTTCTTCTGCTTCTTCTTCAGCTTATTCTTCTGTTATTTCTGCTTTTTCTTCTGTTATTGCTGCTTTTTCGGCTCATTCTTCTGTTATTTTTGCTTTTTCCTCTGATTCTTCTGTTTCTTCCTCTTGTTCTTACAGTTTCTCTTGTTCTTCTTTCACTTCTATATCTCCTTCGTCTTCATCTTCTTCGGATTCCTCTGCATATTTTTGCTTTTTCAATTACTTCTTCTGCTTCCTCTGCTTCATATTCAGCTTATTCTGTTATTTCTGCTTTTTCAGCTTATTCTTGTTATTTCTGCTTTTTCGGCTTACTCATCTGTTATTTCTGATTTATCCTCTTATTCCCCTGTTTCTTCTTCTTGTTCGTCTTATTCTTCTAGCTCCTCTTGTTCTTCTGGTAATTCTACATCTCCTTCTTCTTCTTCATCTTTCTGTTTCTTCTGCATTGTTTGTTGTTTCAATTTCTTGCTCTTATTCTGATTCTTCTGCTTCTTCCGCAGCTTAATTTTCTGTTATTTCTGCTTTTTCGGCTATTTCTTTGGTTATTTCTGCTTTTTACTCTTATTCTTCTGTTTCTTCTGCTTGTTCTTCTTGGTCTCCTAGTTCTTGTTCCTCTCGTATTTCTACATCTCCTTTTTTCTTCTTTTTCAACTTCTTCTGTTTCTAATGCATTTTCTGCTTTTTCAATTACTTCTTCTGCTTCAGCTTTTTCTTCACCTTATTCTTCTCTTATTTCTGCTATTTCGGCTTATTCTCCTGTTATTTCTGCTTTTCGCTTATTCTTTTGTTATTTCTGCTTTTTCCTCTTATTCCCATGTGTCTTCTTCTTGTTCTTCTTGTTCTTCTACTTCTTCTAGTAGTTCTACATATCCTTCTCCTCCTTCTTCTTCTTCATCTTATTCTGTTTCTAATGCATTTTCTGCTTTTCAATTACTGCTTCTTCTGCTTCTTCTTCAGCTTATTCTTCTATTATTTCTGCTTTTTCTTCTGTTATTGCTGCTTTTTCGGCTCATTCTTCTGTTATTTTTGCTTTTTCCTCTGATTCTTCTGTTTCTTCCTATTGTTCTTACAGTTTCTCTTGTTCTTCTTTCACTTCTATATCTCCTTCGTCTTCATCTTCTTCGGTTTCCTCTGCATATTTTTGCTTTTTCTATTAATTCTTCTGCTTCCTCTGCATCATATTCAGCTTATTCTGTTATTTCTGCTTTCTCGTCTTATTCTTGTTATTTCTGCTTTTTCGGCTTACTCATCTGTTATTTCTGATTTATCCTCTTATTCCCCTGTTTCTTCTTCTTGTTCGTCTTGTTCTTCTAGCTCCTCTTGTTCTTCTTGTAATTCTACATCTCCTTCTTCTTCTTCATCTTTTTGTTTCTTCTGCATTGTTTGTTGTTTCAATTTCTTGCTCTTATTCTGATTCTTCTGCTTCTCCGCAGCTTAATTTTTCTGTTATTTCTGCATTTTCGGCTATTTATTTGGTTATTTCTGCTTTTTACTCTTATTCTTCTGTTTCTTCTGCTTGTTCTTCTTGTTCTCCTAGTTCTTGTTCCTCTCGTATTTCTACATCTCCTTTTTTCTTCTTTTTCCACTTCTTCTGTTTCTAATGCATTTTCTGCATTTTCAATTACTTCTTCTTCTGCTTAAGCTTTTTCTTCACGTTATTCTTCTCTTATTTCTCCTATTTCGGCTTATTCTCCTGTTATTTCTGCTTTTCGCTTATTCTTTTGTTATTTCTGCTTTTTCCTCTTATTCCCATGTTTCTTCTTCTTGTTCTTCTTGTTCTTCTACTTCTTCTAGTAGTTCTACATATCCTTCTCCTTCTTCTTCTTCTTCATCTTATTCTGTTTCTAATGCATTTTCTGCTTTTCAATTACTGCTTCTTCTGCTTCTTCTTCAGCTTATTCTTCTGTTATTTCTGCTTTTTCTTCTGTTATTGCTGCTTTTTCGGCTCATTCTTCTGTTATTTTTGCTTTTTCCTCTGATTCTTCTGTTTCTTCCTCTTGTTCTTACAGTTTCTCTTGTTCTTCTTTCACTTCTATATCTCCTTCGTCTTCATCTTCTTCCGTTTCCTCTGCATTTTTTTTGCTTTTTCAATTACTTCTTCTGCTTCCTCTGCTTCATATTCAGCTTATTCTTGTTATTTCTGCTTTTTCGGCTTACTCATCTGTTATTTCTGATTCATCCTCTTATTCCCCTGTTTCTTCTTCTTGTTCGTCTTGTTCTTCTAGCTCCTCTTGTTCTTCTTGTAATTCTACATCTCCTTCTTCTTCTTCATCTTTCTGTTTCTTCTGCATTGTTTCTTTTTTCAATTTCTTGCTCTTATTCTGATTCTTCTGCTTCTCCGCAGCTTAATTTTCTGTTATTTCTGCTTTTTCGGCTATTTCTTTGGTTATTTCTGCTTTTTACTCTTATTCTTCTGTTTCTTCTGCTTGTTCTTCTTGGTCTCCTAGTTCTTGTTCCTCTCGTATTTCTACATCTCCTTTTTTCTTCTTTTTCAACTTCTTCTGTTTCTAATGCATTTTCTGCTTTTTCAATTACTTCTTCTTCTGCTTAAGCTTTTTCTTCACGTTATTCTTCTCTTATTTCTCCTATTTCGGCTTATTCTCCTGTTATTTCTGCTTTTCGCTTATTCTTTTGTTATTTCTGCTTTTTCCTCTTATTCCCATGTTTCTTCTTCTTGTTCTTCTTGTTCTTCTACTTCTTCTTGTAGTTCTACATATCCTTCTTCTTCTTCTTCTTCTTCATCTTATTCTGTTTCTAATGCATTTTCTGCTTTTCAATTGTTGCTTCTTCTTCAGCTCATTCTTCTGTTATTTCTGCTTTTTCGGCTTTTTCTTCTGTTATTGCTGCTTTTTCGGCTTATTCTTCTGTTATTTTTGCTTTTTCCTCTGATTCTTCTGTTTCTTCCTCTTGTTCTTACAGTTTCTCTTGTTCTTCTTTCACTTCTATATCTCCTTCGTCTTCATCTTCTTCGGTTTCCTCTGCATTTTTTGCTTTTTCAATTACTTCTTCTGCTTCCTCTGCTTCTTCTTCAGCTTATTCTTCTGTTATTTCTGCTTTTTCTTCTGTTATTGCTGCTTTTTCGGCTCATTCTTCTGTTATTTTTGCTTTTTCCTCTGATTCTTCTGTTTCTTCCTCTTGTTCTTACAGTTTCTCTTGTTCTTCTTTCACTTCTATATCTCCTTCGTCTTCATCTTCTTCGGTTTCCTCTGCATTTTTTTGCTTTTTCAATTACTTCTTCTGCTTCCTCTGCTTCATATTCAGCTTTTTCTGCTATTTCTGCTTTTTCGGCTTACTCTTCTGTTATTTCTGATTTATCCTCTTATTCCCCTGTTTCTTCTTCTTGTTCGTCTTGTTCTTCTAGCTCCTCTTGTTCTTCTTGTAATTCTACATCTCCTTCTTCTTCTTCATCTTTCTGTTTCTTCTGCATTGTTTGTTGTTTCAATTTCTTGCTCTTATTCTGATTCTTCTGCTTCTCCGCAGCTTAATTTTCTGTTAATTCTGCTTTTTCGGCTATTTCTTTGGTTATTTCTGCTTTTTACTCTTATTCTTCTGTTTCTTCTGCTTGTTCTTCTTGTTCTCCTAGTTCTTGTTCCTCTCGTATTTCTACATCTCCTTTTTTCTTCTTTTTCAACTTCTTCTGTTTCTAATGCATTTTCTGCTTTTTCAATTACTTCTTCTGCTTCAGCTTTTTCTTCACCTTATTCTTCTCTTATTTCTGCTATTTCGGCTTATTCTCCTGTTATTTCTGCTTTTCGCTTATTCTTTTGTTATTTCTGCTTTTTCCTCTTATTCCCATGTTTCTTCTTCTTGTTCTTCTTGTTCTTCTACTTCTTCTTGTAGTTCTACATATCCTTCTTCTTCTTCTTCTTCTTCATCTTATTCTGTTTCTAATGCATTTTCTGCTTTTCAATTACTGCTTCTTCTGCTTCTTATTCAGCTTATTCTTCTGTTATTTCTGCTTTTTCTTCTGTTATTGCTGCTTTTTCGTCTCATTCTTCTGTGATTTTTGCTTTTTCCTCTGATTCTTCTGTTTCTTCCTCTTGTTCTTACAGTTTCTCTTGTTCTTCTTTCACTTCTATATCTCCTTCGTCTTCATCTTCTTCGGTTTCCTCTGCATATTTTTGCTTTTTCTATTACTTCTTCTGCTTCCTCTGTTTCATATTCAGCTTATTCTGTTATTTCTGCTTTTTCGGCTTATTCTTGTTATTTCTGCTTTTTCGGCTTACTCATCTGTTATTTAAGATTTATCCTCTTATTCCCCTGTTTCTTCTTCTTGTTCGTCTTGTTCTTCTAGCTCCTCTTGTTCTTCTTGTAATTCTACATCTCCTTCTTCTTCATCATCTTTCTGTTTCTTCTGCATTGTTTGTTGTTTCAATTTCTTGCTCTTATTCTGATTCTTCTGCTTCTCCGCAGCTTAATTTTCTGTTATTTCTGCTTTTTCGGCTATTTCTTTGGTTATTTCTGCTTTTTACTCTTATTCTTCTGTTTCTTCTGCTTGTTCTTCATGGTCTCCTAGTTCTTGTTCCTCTCGTATTTCTACATCTCCTTTTTTCTTCTTTTTCAACTTCTTCTGTTTCTAATGCATTTTCTGCTTTTTCAATTACTTCTTCTTCTGCTTAAGCTTTTTCTTCACGTTATTCTTCTCTTATTTCTCCTATTTCGGCTTATTCTCCTGTTATTTCTGCTTTTCGCTTATTCTTTTGTTATTTCTGCTTTTTCCTCTTATTCCCATGTTTCTTCTTCTTGTTCTTCTTGTTCTTCTACTTCTTCTTGTAGTTCTACATATCCTTCTTCTTCTTCTTCTTCTTCATCTTATTCTGTTTCTAATGCATTTTCTGCTTTTCAATTGTTGCTTCTTCTTCAGCTCATTCTTCTGTTATTTCTGCTTTTTCGGCTTTTTCTTCTGTTATTGCTGCTTTTTCGGCTTATTCTTCTGTTATTTTTGCTTTTTCCTCTGATTCTTCTGTTTCTTCCTCTTGTTCTTACAGTTTCTCTTGTTCTTCTTTCACTTCTATATCTCCTTCGTCTTCATCTTCTTCGGTTTCCTCTGCATTTTTTTGCTTTTTCAATTACTTCTTCTGCTTCCTCTGCTTCATATTCAGCTTATTCTGTAATTTCTGCTTTTTCGGCTTACTCATCTGTTATTTCTGATTTATCCTCTTATTCCCCTGTTTCTTCTTCTTGTTCGTCTTGTTCTTCTAGCTCCTCTTGTTCTTCTTGTAATTCTACATCTCCTTCTTCTTCTTCATCTTTCTGTTTCTTCTGCATTGTTTCTTTTTTCAATTTCTTGCTCTTATTCTGATTCTTCTGCTTCTCCGCAGCTTAATTTTCTATTATTTCTGCTTTTTCGGCTATTTCTTTGGTTATTTCTGCTTTTTACTCTTATTCTTCTGTTTCTTCTGCTTGTTCTTCTTGGTCTCCTAGTTCTTGTTCCTCTCGTATTTCTACATCTCCTTTTTTCTTCTTTTTCAACTTCTTCTGTTTCTAATGCATTTTCTGCTTTTTCAATTACTTCTTCTTCTGCTTCAGTTTTTTCTTCACCTTATTCTTCTCTTATTTCTGCTATTTCGGCTTATTCTCCTGTTATTTCTGCTTTTCGCTTATTCTTTTGTTATTTCTGCTTTTTCCTCTTATTCCCATGTTTCTTCTTCTTGTTCTTCTTGTTCTTCTACTTCTTCTAGTAGTTCTACATATCCTTCTCCTTCTTCTTCTTCTTCATCTTATTCTGTTTCTAATGCATTTTCTGCTTTTCAATTACTGCTTCTTCTGCTTCTTCTTCAGCTAATTCTTCTGTTATTTCTGCTTTTTCTTCTGTTATTGCTGCTTTTTCGGCTCATTCTTCTGTTATTTTTGCTTTTTCTTCTGATTCTTCTGTTTCTTCCTCTTGTTCTTACAGTTTCTCTTGTTCTTCTTTCACTTCTATATCTCATTCGTCTTCATCTTCTTCGGTTTCCTCTGCATATTTTTGCTTTTTCTAGTACTTCTTCTGCTTCCTCTGTTTCATATTCAGCTTATTCTGTTATTTCTGCTTTTTCGGCTTATTCTTGTTATTTCTGCTTTTTCGGCTTACTCATCTGTTATTTCTGATTTATCCTCTTATTCCCCTGTTTCTTCTTCTTGTTCGTCTTGTTCTTCTAGCTCCTCTTGTTCTTCTTGTAATTCTACATCTCCTTCTTCTTCATCATCTTTCTGTTTCTTCTGCAATGTTTGTTGTTTAAATTTCTTGCTCTTATTCTGATTCTTCTGCTTCTCCGCAGCTTAATTTTCTGTTATTTCTGCTTTTTCGGCTATTTCTTTGGTTATTTCTGCTTTTTACTCTTATTCTTCTGTTTCTTCTGCTTGTTCTTCTTGTTCTCCTAGTTCTTGTTCCTCTCGTATTTCTACATCTCCTTTTTTCTTCTTTTTCAACTTCTTCTGTTTCTAATGCATTTTCTGCTTTTTCAATTACTTCTTCTTCTGCTTCAGCTTTTTCTTCACCTTATTCTTCTCTTATTTCTGCTATTTCCGCTTATTCTCCTGTTATTTCTGCTTTTCGCTTATTCTTTTGTTATTTCTGCTTTTTCCTCTTATTCCCATGTTTCTTCTTCTTGTTCTTCTTGTTCTTCTACTTCTTCTAGTAGTTCTACATATCCTTCTCCTTCTTCTTCTTCTTCATCTTATTCTGTTTCTAATGCATTTTCTGCTTTTCAATTACTGCTTCTTCTGCTTCTTCTTCAGCTTATTCTTCTGTTATTTCTGCTTTTTCTTCTGTTATTGCTGCTTTTTCGGCTCATTCTTCTGTTATTTTTGCTTTTTCCTCTGATTCTTCTGTTTCT
Organism: Talpa europaea; assembly: GCF_964194135.1. Classification (NCBI taxonomy): domain Eukaryota; kingdom Metazoa; phylum Chordata; class Mammalia; order Eulipotyphla; family Talpidae; genus Talpa; species Talpa europaea. Next base: position 27,080 of record NW_028167830.1, read on the forward strand.
TCCTCTTGTTCTTACAGTTTCTCTTGTTCTTCTTTCACTTCTATATCTCCTTCGTCTTCATCTTCTTCCGTTTCCTCTGCATTTTTTTGCTTTTTCAATTACTTCTTCTGCTTCCTCTGCTTCATATTCAGCTTATTCTTGTTATTTCTGCTTTTTCGGCTTACTCATCTGTTATTTCTGATTTATCCTCTTATTCCCCTGTTTCTTCTTCTTGTTCGTCTTGTTCTTCTAGCTCCTCTTGTTCTTCTTGTAATTCTACATCTCCTTCTTCTTCTTCATCTTTCTGTTTCTTCTGCATTGTTTCTTTTTTCAATTTCTTGCTCTTATTCTGATTCTTCTGCTTCTCCGCAGCTTAATTTTCTGTTATTTCTGCTTTTTCGGCTATTTCTTTGGTTATTTCTGCTTTTTACTCTTATTCTTCTGTTTCTTCTGCTTGTTCTTCTTGGTCTCCTAGTTCTTGTTCCTCTCGTATTTCTACATCTCCTTTTTTCTTCTTTTTCAACTTCTTCTGTTTCTAATGCATTTTCTGCTTTTTCAATTACTTCTTCTTCTGCTTAAGCTTTTTCTTCACCTTATTCTTCTCTTATTTCTCCTATTTCGGCTTATTCTCCTGTTATTTCTGCTTTTCGCTTATTCTTTTGTTATTTCTGCTTTTTCCTCTTATTCCCATGTTTCTTCTTCTTGTTCTTCTTGTTCTTCTACTTCTTCTTGTAGTTCTACATATCCTTCTTCTTCTTCTTCTTCTTCATCTTATTCTGTTTCTAATGCATTATCTGCTTTTCAATTGTTGCTTCTTCTTCAGCTCATTCTTCTGTTATTTCTGCTTTTTCGGCTTTTTCTTCTGTTATTGCTGCTTTTTCGGCTTATTCTTCTGTTATTTTTGCTTTTTCCTCTGATTCTTCTGTTTCTTCCTCTTGTTCTTACAGTTTCTCTTGTTCTTCTTTCACTTCTATATCTCCTTCGTCTTCATCTTCTTCGGTTTCCTCTGCATTTTTTTGCTTTTTCAATTACTTCTTCTGCTTCCTCTGCTTCTTCTTCAGCTTATTCTTCTGTTATTTCTGCTTTTTCTTCTGTTATTGCTGCTTTTTCGGCTCATTCTTCTGTTATTTTTGCTTTTTCCTCTGATTCTTCTGTTTCTTCCTCTTGTTCTTACAGTTTCTCTTGTTCTTCTTTCACTTCTATATCTCCTTCGTCTTCATCTTCTTCGGTTTCCTCTGCATTTTTTTGCTTTTTCAATTACTTCTTCTGCTTCCTCTGCTTCATATTCAGCTTTTTCTGCTATTTCTGCTTTTTCGGCTTACTCTTCTGTTATTTCTGATTTATCCTCTTATTCCCCTGTTTCTTCTTCTTGTTCGTCTTGTTCTTCTAGCTCCTCTTGTTCTTCTTGTAATTCTACATCTCCTTCTTCTTCTTCATCTTTCTGTTTCTTCTGCATTGTTTGTTGTTTCAATTTCTTGCTCTTATTCTGATTCTTCTGCTTCTCCGCAGCTTAATTTTCTGTTATTTCTGCTTTTTCGGCTATTTCTTTGGTTATTTCTGCTTTTTACTCTTATTCTTCTGTTTCTTCTGCTTGTTCTTCTTGTTCTCCTAGTTCTTGTTCCTCTCGTATTTCTACATCTCCTTTTTTCTTCTTTTTCAACTTCTTCTGTTTCTAATGCATTTTCTGCTTTTTCAATTACTTCTTCTGCTTCAGCTTTTTCTTCACCTTATTCTTCTCTTATTTCTGCTATTTCGGCTTGTTCTCCTGTTATTTCTGCTTTTCGCTTATTCTTTTGTTATTTCTGCTTTTTCCTCTTATTCCCATGTTTCTTCTTCTTGTTCTTCTTGTTCTTCTACTTCTTCTTGTAGTTCTACATATCCTTCTTCTTCTTCTTCTTCTTCATCTTATTCTGTTTCTAATGCATTTTCTGCTTTTCAATTACTGCTTCTTCTGCTTCTTATTCAGCTTATTCTTCTGTTATTTCTGCTTTTTCTTCTGTTATTGCTGCTTTTTCGTCTCATTCTTCTGTGATTTTTGCTTTTTCCTCTGATTCTTCTGTTTCTTCCTCTTGTTCTTACAGTTTCTCTTGTTCTTCTTTCACTTCTATATCTCCTTCGTCTTCATCTTCTTCGGTTTCCTCTGCATATTTTTGCTTTTTCTATTACTTCTTCTGCTTCCTCTGCTTCATATTCAGCTTTTTCTGCTATTTCTGCTTTTTCGGCTTACTCTTCTGTTATTTCTGATTTATCCTCTTATTCCCCTGTTTCTTCTTCTTGTTCGTCTTGTTCTTCTAGCTCCTCTTGTTCTTCTTGTAATTCTACATCTCCTTCTTCTTCTTCATCTTTCTGTTTCTTCTGCATTGTTTGTTGTTTCAATTTCTTGCTCTTATTCTGATTCTTCTGCTTCTCCGCAGCTTAATTTTCTGTTATTTCTGCTTTTTCGGCTATTTCTTTGGTTATTTCTGCTTTTTACTCTTATTCTTCTGTTTCTTCTGCTTGTTCTTCTTGTTCTCCTAGTTCTTGTTCCTCTCGTATTTCTACATCTCCTTTTTTCTTCTTTTTCAACTTCTTCTGTTTCTAATGCATTTTCTGCTTTTTCAATTACTTCTTCTGCTTCAGCTTTTTCTTCACCTTATTCTTCTCTTATTTCTGCTATTTCGGCTTATTCTCCTGTTATTTCTGCTTTTCGCTTATTCTTTTGTTATTTCTGCTTTTTCCTCTTATTCCCATGTTTCTTCTTCTTGTTCTTCTTGTTCTTCTACTTCTTCTTGTAGTTCTACATATCCTTCTTCTTCTTCTTCTTCTTCATCTTATTCTGTTTCTAATGCATTTTCTGCTTTTCAATTACTGCTTCTTCTGCTTCTTATTCAGCTTATTCTTCTGTTATTTCTGCTTTTTCTTCTGTTATTGCTGCTTTTTCGTCTCATTCTTCTGTGATTTTTGCTTTTTCCTCTGATTCTTCTGTTTCTTCCTCTTGTTCTTACAGTTTCTCTTGTTCTTCTTTCACTTCTATATCTCCTTCGTCTTCATCTTCTTCGGTTTCCTCTGCATATTTTTGCTTTTTCTATTACTTCTTCTGCTTCCTCTGTTTCATATTCAGCTTATTCTGTTATTTCTGCTTTTTCGGCTTATTCTTGTTATTTCTGCTTTTTCGGCTTACTCATCTGTTATTTAAGATTTATCCTCTTATTCCCCTGTTTCTTCTTCTTGTTCGTCTTGTTCTTCTAGCTCCTCTTGTTCTTCTTGTAATTCTACATCTCCTTCTTCTTCATCATCTTTCTGTTTCTTCTGCATTGTTTGTTGTTTCAATTTCTTGCTCTTATTCTGATTCTTCTGCTTCTCCGCAGCTTAATTTTCTGTTATTTCTGCTTTTTCGGCTATTTCTTTGGTTATTTCTGCTTTTTACTCTTATTCTTCTGTTTCTTCTGCTTGTTCTTCTTGTTCTCCTAGTTCTTGTTCCTCTCGTATTTCTACATCTCCTTTTTTCTTCTTTTTCAACTTCTTCTGTTTCTAATGCATTTTCTGCTTTTTCAATTACTTCTTCTTCTGCTTAAGCTTTTTCTTCACGTTATTCTTCTCTTATTTCTCCTATTTCGGCTTATTCTCCTGTTATTTCTGCTTTTCGCTTATTCTTTTGTTATTTCTGCTTTTTCCTCTTATTCCCATGTTTCTTCTTCTTGTTCTTCTTGTTCTTCTACTTCTTCTTGTAGTTCTACATATCCTTCTTCTTCTTCTTCTTCTTCATCTTATTCTGTTTCTAATGCATTTTCTGCTTTTCAATTGTTGCTTCTTCTTCAGCTCATTCTTCTGTTATTTCTGCTTTTTCGGCTTTTTCTTCTGTTATTGCTGCTTTTTCGGCTTATTCTTCTGTTATTTTTGCTTTTTCCTCTGATTCTTCTGTTTCTTCCTCTTGTTCTTACAGTTTCTCTTGTTCTTCTTTCACTTATATATCTCCTTCGTCTTCATCTTCTTCGGTTTCCTCTGCATTTTTTTGCTTTTTCAATTACTTCTTCTGCTTCCTCTGCTTCATATTCAGCTTATTCTGTAATTTCTGCTTTTTCGGCTTATTCTTGTTATTTCTGCTTTTTCGGCTTACTCATCTGTTATTTCTGATTTATCCTCTTATTCCCCTGTTTCTTCTTCTTGTTCGTCTTGTTCTTCTAGCTCCTCTTGTTCTTCTTGTAATTCTACATCTCCTTCTTCTTCTTCATCTTTCTGTTTCTTCTGCATTGTTTCTTTTTTCAATTTCTTGCTCTTATTCTGATTCTTCTGCTTCTCCGCAGCTTAATTTTCTATTATTTCTGCTTTTTCGGCTATTTCTTTGGTTATTTCTGCTTTTTACTCTTATTCTTCTGTTTCTTCTGCTTGTTCTTCTTGGTCTCCTAGTTCTTGTTCCTCTCGTATTTCTACATCTCCTTTTTTCTTCTTTTTCAACTTCTTCTGTTTCTAATGCATTTTCTGCTTTTTCAATTACTTCTTCTTCTGCTTCAGTTTTTTCTTCACCTTATTCTTCTCTTATTTCTGCTATTTCGGCTTATTCTCCTGTTATTTCTGCTTTTCGCTTATTCTTTTGTTATTTCTGCTTTTTCCTCTTATTCCCATGTTTCTTCTTCTTGTTCTTCTTGTTCTTCTACTTCTTCTAGTAGTTCTACATATCCTTCTCCTTCTTCTTCTTCTTCATCTTATTCTGTTTCTAATGCATTTTCTGCTTTTCAATTACTGCTTCTTCTGCTTCTTCTTCAGCTAATTCTTCTGTTATTTCTGCTTTTTCTTCTGTTATTGCTGCTTTTTCGGCTCATTCTTCTGTTATTTTTGCTTTTTCCTCTGATTCTTCTGTTTCTTCCTCTTGTTCTTACAGTTTCTCTTGTTCTTCTTTCACTTCTATATCTCATTCGTCTTCATCTTCGGTTTCCTCTGCATATTTTTGCTTTTTCTAGTACTTCTTCTGCTTCCTCTGTTTCATATTCAGCTTATTCTGTTATTTCTGCTTTTTCGGCTTATTCTTGTTATTTCTGCTTTTTCGGCTTACTCATCTGTTATTTCTGATTTATCCTCTTATTCCCCTGTTTCTTCTTCTTGTTCGTCTTGTTCTTCTAGCTCCTCTTGTTCTTCTTGTAATTCTACATCTCCTTCTTCTTCATCATCTTTCTGTTTCTTCTGCAATGTTTGTTGTTTAAATTTCTTGCTCTTATTCTGATTCTTCTGCTTCTCCGCAGCTTAATTTTCTGTTATTTCTGCTTTTTCGGCTATTTCTTTGGTTATTTCTGCTTTTTACTCTTATTCTTCTGTTTCTTCTGCTTGTTCTTCTTGTTCTCCTAGTTCTTGTTCCTCTCGTATTTCTACATCTCCTTTTTTCTTCTTTTTCAACTTCTTCTGTTTCTAATGCATTTTCTGCTTTTTCAATTACTTCTTCTTCTGCTTCAGCTTTTTCTTCACCTTATTCTTCTCTTATTTCTGCTATTTCGGCTTATTCTCCTGTTATTTCTGCTTTTCGCTTATTCTTTTGTTATTTCTGCTTTTTCCTATTATTCCCATGTTTCTTCTTCTTGTTCTTCTTGTTCTTCTACTTCTTCTTGTAGTTCTACATATCCTTCTTCTTCTTCTTCTTCTTCATCTTATTCTGTTTCTAATGCATTTTCTGCTTTTCAATTGTTGCTTCTTCTTCAGCTCATTCTTCTGTTATTTCTGCTTTTTCGGCTTTTTCTTCTGTTATTGCTGCTTTTTCGGCTTATTCTTCTGTTATTTTTGCTTTTTCGTCTGATTCTTCTGTTTCTTCCTCTTGTTCTTACAGTTTCTCTTGTTCTTCTTTCACTTCTATATCTCCTTCGTCTTCATCTTCTTCGGTTTCCTCTGCATTTTTTTGCTTTTTCAATTACTTCTTCTGCTTCCTCTGCTTCATATTCAGCTTATTCTGTAATTTCTGCTTTTTCGGCTTATTCTTGTTATTTCTGCTTTTTCGGCTTACTCATCTGTTATTTCTGATTTATCCTCTTATTCCCCTGTTTCTTCTTCTTGTTCGTCTTGTTCTTCTAGCTCCTCTTGTTCTTCTTGTAATTCTACATCTCCTTCTTCTTCTTCATCTTTCTGTTTCTTCTGCATTGTTTCTTTTTTCAATTTCTTGCTCTTATTCTATTCTTCTGCTTCTCCGCAGCTTAATTTTCTGTTATTTCTGCTTTTTCGGCTATTTCTTTGGTTATTTCTGCTTTTTACTCTTATTCTTCTGTTTCTTCTGCTTGTTCTTCTTGGTCTCCTAGTTCTTGTTCCTCTCGTATTTCTACATCTCCTTTTTTCTTCTTTTTCAACTTCTTCTCTTTCTAATGCATTTTCTGCTTTTTCAATTACTTCTTCTTCTGCTTCAGTTTTTTCTTCACCTTATTCTTCTCTTATTTCTGCTATTTCGGCTTATTCTCCTGTTATTTCTGCTTTTCGCTTATTCTTTTGTTATTTCTGCTTTTTCCTCTTATTCCCATGTTTCTTCTTCTTGTTCTTCTTGTTCTTCTACTTCTTCTAGTAGTTCTACATATCCTTCTCCTTCTTCTTCTTCTTCATCTTATTCTGTTTCTAATGCATTTTCTGCTTTTCAATTACTGCTTCTTCTGCTTCTTCTTCAGCTAATTCTTCTGTTATTTCTGCTTTTTCTTCTGTTATTGCTGCTTTTTCGGCTCATTCTTCTGTTATTTTTGCTTTTTCCTCTGATTCTTCTGTTTCTTCCTCTTGTTCTTACAGTTTCTCTTGTTCTTCTTTCACTTCTATATCTCATTCGTCTTCATCTTCTTCGGTTTCCTCTGCATATTTTTGCTTTTTCTAGTACTTCTTCTGCTTCCTCTGTTTCATATTCAGCTTATTCTGTTATTTCTGCTTTTTCGGCTTATTCTTGTTATTTCTGCTTTTTCGGCTTACTCATCTGTTATTTCTGATTTATCCTCTTATTCCCCTGTTTCTTCTTCTTGTTCGTCTTGTTCTTCTAGCTCCTCTTGTTCTTCTTGTAATTCTACATCTCCTTCTTCTTCATCATCTTTCTGTTTCTTCTGCAATGTTTGTTGTTTAAATTTCTTGCTCTTATTCTGATTCTTCTGCTTCTCCGCAGCTTAATTTTCTGTTATTTCTGCTTTTTCGGCTATTTCTTTGGTTATTTCTGCTTTTTACTCTTATTCTTCTGTTTCTTCTGCTTGTTCTTCTTGTTCTCCTAGTTCTTGTTCCTCTCGTATTTCTACATCTCCTTTTTTCTTCTTTTTCAACTTCTTCTGTTTCTAATGCATTTTCTGCTTTTTCAATTACTTCTTCTTCTGCTTCAGCTTTTTCTTCACCTTATTCTTCTCTTATTTCTGCTATTTCGGCTTATTCTCCTGTTATTTCTGCTTTTCGCTTATTCTTTTGTTATTTCTGCTTTTTCCTATTATTCCCATGTTTCTTCTTCTTGTTCTTCTTGTTCTTCTACTTCTTCTTGTAGTTCTACATATCCTTCTTCTTCTTCTTCTTCTTCATCTTATTCTGTTTCTAATGCATTTTCTGGTTTTCAATTGTTGCTTCTTCTTCAGCTCATTCTTCTGTTATTTCTGCTTTTTCGGCTTTTTCTTCTGTTATTGCTGCTTTTTCGGCTTATTCTTCTGTTATTTTTGCTTTTTCCTCTGATTCTTCTGTTTCTTCCTCTTGTTCTTACAGTTTCTCTTGTTCTTCTTTCACTTCTATATCTCCTTCGTCTTCATCTTCTTCGGTTTCCTCTGCATTTTTTTGCTTTTTCAATTACTTCTCCTGCTTCCTCTGCTTCATATTCAGCTTACTCAATTATTTCTGCTTTTTCGGCTTAATCTTGTTATTTCTGCTTTTTCGGCTTACTCATCTGTTATTTCTGATTTATCCTCTTATTCCCCTGTTTCTTCTTCTTGTTCGTCTTGTTCTTCTAGCTCCTCTTGTTCTTCTTGTAATTCTACATCTCCTTCTTCTTCTTCATCTTTCTGTTTCTTCTGCATTGTTTGTTGTTTCAATTTCTTGCTCTTATTCTGATTCTTCTGCTTCTCAGCAGCTTAATTTTCTGTTATTTCTGCTTTTTCGGCTATTTCTTTGGTTATTTCTGCTTTTTACTCTTATTCTTCTGTTTCTTCTGCTTGTTCTTCTTGTTCTCCTAGTTCTTGTTCCTCTCGTATTTCTACATCTCCTTTTTTCTTCTTTTTCAACTTCTTCTGTTTCTAATGCATTTTCTGCTTTTTCAATTACTTCTTCTTCTGCTTCAGCTTTTTCTTCACCTTATTCTTCTCTTATTTCTGCTATTTCGGCTTATTCTCCTGTTATTTCTGCTTTTCGCTTATTCTTTTGTTATTTCTGCTTTTTCCTCTTATTCCCATGTTTCTTCTTCTTGTTCTTCTTGTTCTTCTACTTCTTCTAGTAGTTCTACATATCCTTCTCCTTCTTCTTCTTCTTCATCTTATTCTGTTTCTAATGCATTTTCTGCTTTTCAATTACTGCTTCTTCTGCTTCTTCTTCAGCTTATTCTTCTGTTATTTCTGCTTTTTCTTCTGTTATTGCTGCTTTTTCGGCTCATTCTTCTGTTATTTTTGCTTTTTCCTCTGATTCTTCTGTTTCTTCCTCTTGTTCTTACAGTTTCTCTTGTTCTTCTTTCACTTCTATATCTCCTTCGTCTTCATCTTCTTCGGTTTCCTCTGCATTTTTTTGCTTTTTCAATTACTTCTTCTGCTTCCTCTGCTTCATATTCAGCTTATTCTGTTATTTCTGCTTTTTCGGCTTACTCATCTGTTATTTCTGATTTATCCTCTTATTCCCCTGTTTCTTCTTCTTGTTCGACTTGTTCTTCTAGCTCCTCTTGTTCTTCTTGTAATTCTACATCTCCTTCTTCTTCTTCATCTTTCTGTTTCTTCTGCATTGTTTCTTTTTTCAATTTCTTGCTCTTATTCTGATTCTTCTGTTTCTCCGCAGCTTAATTTTCTGTTATTTCTGCTTTTTCGGCTATTTCTTTGGTTATTTCTGCTTTTTACTTTTATTCTTCTGTTTCTTCTGCTTGTTCTTCTTGTTCTCCTAGTTCTTGTTCCTCTCGTATTTCTACATCTCCTTTTTTCTTCTTTTTCAACTTCTTCTGTTTCTAATGCATTTTCTGCTTTTTCAATTACTTCTTCTTCTGCTTCAGCTTTTTCTTCACCTTATTCTTCTTTATTTCTGCTATTTCGGCTTATTCTCCTGTTATTTCTGCTTTTCGCTTATTCTTTTGTTATTTCTGCTTTTTCCTCTTATTCCCATGTTTCTTCTTCTTGTTCTTCTTGTTCTTCTACTTCTTCTAGTAGTTCTACATATCCTTCTCCTTCTTCTTCTTCTTCATCTTATTCTGTTTCTAATGCATTTTCTGCTTTTCAATTACTGCTTATTCTGCTTCTTCTTCAGCTTATTCTTCTGTTATTTCTGCTTTTTCTTCTGTTATTGCTGCTTTTTCGGCTCATTCTTCTGTTATTTTTGCTTTTTCCTCTGATTCTTCTGTTTCTTCCTCTTGTTCTTACAGTTTCTCTTGTTCTTCTTTCACTTCTATATCTCCTTCGTCTTCATCTTCTTCGGTTTCCTCTGCATTTTTTTGCTTTTTCAATTACTTCTCCTGCTTCCTCTGCTTCATATTCAGCTTACTCAATTATTTCTGCTTTTTCGGCTTAATCTTGTTATTTCTGCTTTTTCGGCTTACTCATCTGTTATTTCTGATTTATCCTCTTATTCCCCTGTTTCTTCTTCTTGTTCGTCTTGTTCTTCTAGCTCCTCTTGTTCTTCTTGTAATTCTACATCTCCTTCTTCTTCTTCATTTTCTGTTTCTTCTGCATTGTTTGTTGTTTCAATTTCTTGCTCTTATTCTGATTCTTCTGCTTCTCAGCAGCTTAATTTTCTGTTATTTCTGCTTTTTCGGCTATTTCTTTGGTTATTTCTGCTTTTTACTCTTATTCTTCTGTTTCTTCTGCTTGTTCTTCTTGTTCTCCTAGTTCTTGTTCCTCTCGTATTTCTACATCTCCTTTTTTCTTCTTTTTCAACTTCTTCTGTTTCTAATGCATTTTCTGCTTTTTCAATTACTTCTTCTTCTGCTTCCGCTTTTTCTTCACCTTATTCTTCTCTTATTTCTGCTATTTCGGCTTATTCTCCTGTTATTTCTGCTTTTCGCTTATTCTTTTGTTATTTCTGCTTTTTCCTCTTATTCCCATGTTTCTTCTTCTTGTTCTTCTTGTTCTTCTACTTCTTCTAGTATTTCTACATATCCTTCTCCTTCTTCTTCTTCTTCATCTTATTCTGTTTCTAATGCATTTTCTGCTTTTCTATTACTGCTTCTTCTTCAGCTTATTCTTCTGTTATTTCTGCTTTTTCTTCTGTTATTGCTGCTTTTTCGGCTCATTCTTCTGTTATTTTTGCTTTTTCCTCTGATTCTTCTGTTTCTTCCTCTTGTTCTTACAGTTTCTCTTGTTCTTCTTTCACTTCTATATCTCCTTCGTCTTCATCTTCTTCGGTTTCCTCTGCATTTTTTTGCTTTTTCAATTACTTCTTCTGCTTCCTCTGCTTCATATTCAGCTTCTTCTGTTATTTCTGCTTTTTCGGCTTACTCATCTGTTATTTCTGATTTATCCTCTTATTCCCCTGTTTCTTCTTCTTGTTCGTCTTGGTCTTCTAGCTCCTCTTGTTCTTCTTGTAATTCTACATCTCCTTCTTCTTCTTCATCTTTCTGTTTCTTCTGCATTGTTTCTTTTTTCAATTTCTTGCTCTTATTCTGATTCTTCTGCTTCTCCGCAGCTTAATTTTCTGTTATTTCTGCTTTTTCGGCTATTTCTTTGGTTATTTCTGCTTTTTACTCTTATTCTTCTGTTTCTTCTGCTTGTTCTTCTTGGTCTCCTAGTTCTTGTTCCTCTCGTATTTCTACATCTCCTTTTTTCTTCTTTTTCAACTTCTTCTGTTTCTAATGCATTTTCTGCTTTTTCAATTACTTCTTCTTCTGCTTCAGCTTTTTCTTCACCTTATTCTTCTCTTATTTCTGCTATTTCGGCTTATTCTCCTGTTATTTCTGCTTTTCGCTTATTCTTTTGTTATTTCTGCTTTTTCCTCTTATTCCCATGTTTCTTCTTGTTGTTCTTCTTGTTCTTCTACTTCTTCTTGTAGTTCTACATATCCTTCTTCTTCTTCTTCTTCTTCATCTTATTCTGTTTCTAATGCATTTTCTGCTTTTCAATTGTTGCTTCTTCTTCAGCTCATTCTTCTGTTATTTCTGCTTTTTCGGCTTTTTCTTCTGTTATTGCTGCTTTTTCGGCTTATTCTTCTGTTATTTTTCTTTTTCCTCTGATTCTTCTGTTTCTTCCTCTTGTTCTTACAGTTTCTCTTGTTCTTCTTTCACTTCTATATCTCCTTCGTCTTCATCTTCTTCGGTTTCCTCTGCATTTTTTTGCTTTTTCAATTACTTCTTCTGCTTCCTCTGCTTCATATTCAGCTTATTCTGTTATTTCTGCTTTTTCGGCTTACTCATCTGTTATTTCTGATTTATCCTCTTATTCCCCTGTTTCTTCTTCTTGTTCGTCTTGTTCTTCTAGCTCCTCTTGTTCTTCTTGTAATTCTACATCTCCTTCTTCTTCTTCATCTTTCTGTTTCTTCTGCATTGTTTCTTTTTTCAATTTCTTGCTCTTATTCTGATTCTTCTGCTTCTCCGCAGCTTAATTTTCTGTTATTTCTGCTTTTTCGGCTATTTCTTTGGTTATTTCTGCTTTTTACTTTTATTCTTCTGTTTCTTCTACTTGTTCTTCTTGGTCTCCTAGTTCTTGTTCCTCTCGTATTTCTACATCACTTTTTTTCTTCTTTTTCAACTTCTTCTGTTTCTTATGCATTTTCTGCTTTTTCAATTACTTCTTCTTCTGCTTCAGCTTTTTCTTCACCTTATTCTTCTCTTATTTCTGCTATTTCGGCTTATTCTCCTGTTATTTCTGCTTTTCGCTTATTCTTTTGTTATTTCTGCTTTTTCCTCTTATTCCCATGTTTCTTCTTCTTGTTCTTCTTGTTCTTCTACTTCTTCTAGTAGTTCTACATATCCTTCTCCTTCTTCTTCTTCTTCATCTTATTCTGTTTCTAATGCATTTTCTGCTTTTCAATTACTGCTTCTTCTGCTTCTTCTTCAGCTTATTCTTCTGTTATTTCTGCTTTTTCTTCTGTTATTGCTGCTTTTTCGGCTCATTCTTCTGTTATTTTTGCTTTTTCCTCTGATTCTTCTGTTTCTTCCTCTTGTTCTTACAGTTTCTCTTGTTCTTCTTTCACTTCTATATCTCCTTCGTCTTCATCTTCTTCGGTTTCCTCTGCATTTTTTTGCTTTTTCAATTAATTCTCCTGCTTCCTCTGCTTCATATTCAGCTTACTCAATTATTTCTGCTTTTTCGGCTTATTCTTGTTATTTCTGCTTTTTCGGCTTACTCATCTGTTATTTCTGATTTATCCTCTTATTCCCCTGTTTCTTCTTCTTGTTCGTCTTGTTCTTCTAGCTCCTCTTGTTCTTCTTGTAATTCTACATCTCCTTCTTCTTCTTCATCTTTCTGTTTCTTCTGCATTGTTTGTTGTTTCAATTTCTTGCTCTTATTCTGATTCTTCTGCTTCTCAGCAGCTTAATTTTCTGTTATTTCTGCTTTTTCGGCTATTTCTTTGGTTATTTCTGCTTTTTACTCTTATTCTTCTGTTTCTTCTGCTTGTTCTTCTTGTTCTCCTAGTTCTTGTTCCTCTCGTATTTCTACATCTCCTTTTTTCTTCTTTTTCAACTTCTTCTGTTTCTAATGCATTTTCTGCTTTTTCAATTACTTCTTCTTCTGCTTCAGCTTTTTCTTCACCTTATTCTTCTCTTATTTCTGCTATTTCGGCTTATTCTCCTGTTATTTCTGCTTCTCGCTTATTCTTTTGTTATTTCTGCTTTTTCCTCTTATTCCCATGTTTCTTCTTCTTGTTCTTCTTGTTCTTCTACATCTTCTTGTAGTTCTACATATCCTTCTTCTTCTTCTTCTTCTTCATCTTATTCTGTTTCTAATGCATTTTCTGCTTTTCAATTGTTGCTTCTTCTTCAGCTCATTCTTCTGTTATTTCTGCTTTTTCGGCTTTTTCTTCTGTTATTGCTGCTTTTTCGGCTTATTCTTCTGTTATTTTTGCTTTTTCCTCTGATTCTTCTGTTTCTTCCTCTTGTTCTTACAGTTTCTCTTGTTCTTCTTTCACTTCTATATCTCCTTCGTCTTCATCTTCTTCGGTTTCCTCTGCATTTTTTTGCTTTTTCAATTACTTCTTCTGCTTCCTCTGCTTCATATTCAGCTTATTCTGTTATTTCTGCTTTTTCGGCTTACTCATCTGTTATTTCTGATTTATCCCTCTTATTCCCCTGTTTCTTCTTCTTGTTCGTCTTGTTCTTCTACCTCCTCTGGTTCTTCTTGTAATTCTACATCTCCTTCTTCTTCTTCATCTTTCTGTTTCTTCTGCATTGTTTCTTTTTTCAATTTCTTGCTCTTATTCTAATTCTTCTGTTTCTCCGCAGCTTAATTTTTCTGTTATTTCTGCTTTTTCGGCTATTTCTTTGGTTATTTCTGCTTTTTACTTTTATTCTTCTGTTTCTTCTACTTGTTCTTCTTGGTCTCCTAGTTCTTGTTCCTCTCGTATTTCTACATCTCTTTTTTTCTTCTTTTTCAACTTCTTCTGTTTCTAATGCATTTTCTGCTTTTTCAATTACTTCTTCTTCTGCTTCAGCTTTTTCTTCACCTTATTCTTCTCTTATTTCTGCTATTTCGGCTTATTCTCCTGTTATTTCTGCTTTTCGCTTATTCTTTTGTTATTTCTGCTTTTTCCTCTTATTCCCATGTTTCTTCTTCTTGTTCTTCTTGTTCTTCTACTTCTTCTAGTAGTTCTACATATCCTTCTCCTTCTTCTTTCTTCTTCATCTTATTCTGTTTCTAATGCATTTTCTGCTTTTCAATTACTGCTTCTTCTGCTTCTTCTTCAGCTTATTCTTCTGTTATTTCTGCTTTTTCTTCTGTTATTGCTGCTTTTTCGGCTCATTCTTCTGTTATTTTTGCTTTTTCCTCTGATTCTTCTGTTTCTTCCTCTTGTTCTTACAGTTTCTCTTGTTCTTCTTTCACTTCTATATCTCCTTCGTCTTCATCTTCTTCGGTTTCCTCTGCATTTTTTTGCTTTTTCAATTAATTCTCCTGCTTCCTCTGCTTCATATTCAGCTTACTCAATTATTTCTGCTTTTTCGGCTTATTCTTGTTATTTCTGCTTTTTCGGCTTACTCATCTGTTATTTCTGATTTATCCTCTTATTCCCTGTTTCTTCTTCTTGTTCGTCTTGTTCTTCTAGCTCCTCTTGTTCTTCTTGTAATTCTACAATCTCCTTCTTCTTCTTCATCTTTCTGTTTCTTCTGCATTGTTTGTTGTTTCAATTTCTTGCTCTTATTCTGATTCTTCTGCTTCTCAGCAGCTTAATTTTCTGTTATTTCTGCTTTTTCGGCTATTTCTTGGTTATTTCTGCTTTTTACTCTTATTCTTCTGTTTTCTTCTGCTTGTTCTTCTTGTTCTCCTAGGTTCTTGTTCCTCTCGTATTTCTACATCTCCTTTTTTCTTCTTTTTCACTCTTTCTGTTTTCTAATGCATTTTCTGCTTTTTCAATTACTTTCTTCTTCT